>NW_026061669.1:0-2500 GCF_024217435.2 Syngnathus scovelli
GCGGGACTTCCGGCGGCCGGCCGGAGCCTCGGCACGGCTGCCGCACTCCCTAATAACACCCCGCGGACCCCCGCGAGCCGAACGCTCGCTGCCGCGGGCGACCCGTGCCAAGGCGGACGCGTGACGGCGCGGGAGCCCTCGGCACTATATCACGGTCACGTATGTAGTCAAATCGTGTAAAATCACCGTTAGTTTATTCATAATATAGGTAATAATTAAATAAATATTAACATCGCGTATATCATTAATAAACACATGTATGTATTTATTTAATAATTAAATAAATATTAACATCGCGTATAATCATGCGCAATACTTCGTGGCCGACCGGGGAACCGGCGAAGGCGGACGCATCGCGGCGCGAGAGCCGTTGGCACTTTGGAAAAATAAATAAATAAATAAATAAATAAATAATAATTCGCCGACCGGGCTCCGGGGGGAGAGGCCGATTTTTGGCCGTTCGTGGCCGACCGGGGAACCGGCGAAGGCGGACGCATCGCGGCGCGAGAGCCGTTGGCACTTTGGAAAAATAAATAAATAAATAAATAAATAATTCGCCGACCGGGCTCCGGGGCAAGAGGCCGAATTTTCGCTCGTTCGGGCCGACCGGGGAACCGGCGAAGGCGGACGCAGCGCGGCGCGAGAGCCGTTGGCACTTTGAAAAAAAAAAAAAAAAAAAAATTCGCCCACCGGGCTCCGGGGGAAGAGGCCGGCTTTTCGCCGTTCGCGGCCGACCGGGGAACCGGCGAAAGCGGACGCGCTCTCTAACGAGCCCCGCCGGCCGGAGGAAGTGCGCCCTCTGGCGGACACGCCGTTGTAAATGAATGGGGTTTGGCACTTAGTGCATTTTTCGCCCAAGTCGAAGCGCGCTCCGGGCGAGGAGGCCGGATTCTCGCCACCCGTGGCCGGCCGGGGAACCGGCCAAGGCGGACGCGCTCTCTAACGAGCCCCGCCGGCCGGAGGAAGTGCGCCCTCTGGCGGACACGCCGTTGTAAATGAATGGGGTTTGGCACTTGGTGCATTTTTCGCCCAAGTCGAAGCGCGCTCCGGGCGAGGAGGCCGGATTCTCGCCACCCGTGGCCGGCCGGGGAACCGGCGAAGGCGGATAGGCTTTCACGGAGGATCCGCCGGCTGGTCCGCGGGCCGATTAGGGTCCCGCGAGTGAGCGGTGGCGGTCCGGAATCCAGGCCGGCCAGGAGGCACCGCCAGGCGGATAGGCTTTCACGGAGGAGCCGCCGGCTGGTCCGCGGGCCGTTTAGGGTCCCGCGAGTGAGCGGTGGCGGTCCGGAATCCAGGCCGGCCAGGAGGCACCGCCAGGCGGATAGGCTTTCACGGAGGACCCGCCGGCTGGTCCGCGGGCCGTTTAGGGTCCCGCGAGTGAGCGGTCGCGGTCCGGAATCCAGGCCGGCCAGGAGGCACCGCCAGGCGGATAGGCTTTCACGGAGGACCCGCCGGCTGGTCCGCGGGCCGTTTAGGCTCCCGTAAGTTAGCGGTCGCGGTCCGGAATACAGGCCGTCCAGGAGGCACTGCCAGGCGGATACACTCTCTAACGAGCCCCGCCGGCTGGTCCGCCGGGGGAAGTGCGCCCTCTGGCGGACACGCCGTTGTAAATGAATGGGGTTTGGCACTTAGTGCATTTTTCGACCAGCGGCAACGCAGGCTGACGGGCGGCCGCTTCCACGGGCCGGTACTACTCTACGGAGGCGCTAGCCGCCTCCGGTGGGGGCCGTGTGATCTCGCTGGATGCCCGAGGACCTTCCGCGAGGCCCGGCCGCAGCTTTTACGCGCGCCCGGTCCTATTACCTGGTGGAAGCTGGAGGCCGGGGCTCCGCAGCTCGCCGCCCGGGGACCTTCCGCGAGGCCCGGCCGCAGCTTTTACGCACCACCGCTGCTATTCTCTGGCTCCGGCTTCGTCCCGGAGGGTGCTTGGGGAACGGCGGCGCACACCGCGAACGGCCGGTGGCGGTCGGCTGGTGGCGGTCGGCTGGTGGCTGTCGGCTGGTGGCGGTCGGGGGTGGCGCTTGGGGATGGCGCTTGGGGATGGTGGCTGTCGGCTGGTGGCGGTCGGCTGGTGGCGGTCGGCTGGTGGCGGTCGGCTGGTGGCGGTCGGGGGTGGCGCTTGGGGATGGCGCTTGGGGATGGTGGCTGTCGGCTGGTGGCGGTCGGCTGGTGGCGGTCGGGGGGTGGCGGTCGGGGATGGCGCTTGGGGATGGTGGCTGTCGCCTTGTGGCGGTCGGCTGGTGGCGGTCGCCTTGTGGCGGTCGCCTTGTGGCGGTCGGGGATGGCGCTTGGGGATGGTGGCTGTCGCCTTGTGGCGGTCGGCTGGTGGCGGTCGCCTTGTGGCGGTCGCCTTGTGGCGGTCGGGGATGGCGCTTGGGGATGGTGGCTGTCGCCTTGTGGCGGTCGGCTGGTGGCGGTCGGCTGGTGGCGGTCGGGGGGTGGCGGTCGGGGATGGCGCTTGGGGATGGTGGCTGTCGCCTTGTGGCGGTCGGGGGGTGGC
>NW_026061669.1:15000-30000 GCF_024217435.2 Syngnathus scovelli
GGCCGGTACCTCCCTCCTTGGATGACCTTCTACCCTTGACGGGCCATTCGCAGATTTTTGCCCGGCCTGTGTTTAAGGAGGCGGCCGGTACCTCCCTCCTTGGATGACCCACTACCCTTGACGGGCCCATTCGCAGATTTTTGCCCAGCCTGTGTTTAGGGAGGCGACCGGTCCTCCGTAGCTTGATCGGATTTCCCTTCCGGCCTGTGTTTAAGGAGGCGGCCGGTCCTCCGTAGCTTGATCGGATTTCCCTTCCAGCCTGTGTTTAAGGAGGCGGCTGGTCCTCCCCGGTCGGTTGCCAAGCGACCGGGACCCGCAAGTGGGCAGGAACCGTCCACCCAACGCCGGCGAGCCGGGGCCGGTGGGGGCCCTACCAAGGCGGGTCTAACTTCAGGCGGTGCAAACGGGGGAGGGGGGTAAGGACGGCTGCCGGGAGCAGACAGCCGTCCCCGGGAGGGGGTAGTAGCTTCGCGGCGGCCGCCGGGAGCAGACGGCCGTCCGCGGATTCTGCCAATGCCTGTAGGACTTTGAATATTTCACAGCCGTGCTGTGGCACTTAGAAAATTTTTCAGAGATGTGGCACTTAGAAAGTTTTTCAGAGATGTGGCACTTAGAAAGTTTTTCAGAGATGTGGCACTTAGAAAGTTTTTCAGAGATGTGGCACTTTGAACATTTTTGAGAGATGTGGCACTTTGAAAATTTTTGAGAAATGTGGCACTTTGAAAATTTTTGAGAAATGTGGCACTTTGAAAATTTTTGAGAAATGTGGCACTTAGAAAATTTTCTCTCTCTCTCTGGAAGTGCCGTGCCTTCTTCAGTTCTGCTATCCGAGCAGGGGACGCTTGCTGGCGGCCGTTACCAGCGCTCGGACCAGGCCCAATTGATTTGCATGGAAAACAATTGCGTCCCCCATGCTCGTTCTGACTATATTTTGCGAAAGGGGGGTAAAGTGATGAGTACACTAAGTGGGGGGACCAACCCATGTACTCTAGAAAAAGTACATGGGTTGACAAAAGACCAGTTCGTACTGCACCCCTGGTACCCAAACCCCTGGTACCTTTAGGCACTTAGAAAAATTTCGCCCAAATTTGGAGGTCGCTCCAGGGGAAGAGGCCGAATTTTCGCCTATTACGGCCGACCGCGGGAACCAGCCGAGGCGGACGCTTTTCGGCGCAAGAGCCGTTGGCACTTAGAAAATATTCGCTAAACTTCAAAGGACCTCCAGGGGAAGAGGCCGAATTGTCACTTTTTCTGGCCGACATCGGGAACCAGCCGAGTCGGACTCTTTACGGCGGAGCAGCCGTTGGCACTTAGAAAATATTCGCCAAACTCGGCCGGACTTCCAGGGGAAGAGGCCGAATTGTCACTTGTTCTGCCCGACATCGGGAACCAGCCGAGTCGGACACTTTAAGGCGGAGCAGCCGTTGGCACTTAGAAAATATTCGCCAAACTTGAACGGACCTCCAGGGGAAGAGGCCGAATTTTCACCTGTTCTGGCCGACATCGGGAACCAGCCGAGTCGGACGCTTTTCGGCGCAAGAGCCGTTGGAACTTAGAAAATATTCGCTAAACTTCAAAGGACCTCCAGGGGAAGAGGCCGAATTGTCACTTGTTCTGGCCGACATCGGGAACCAGCCGAGTCGGACTCTTTACGGCGGAGCAGCCGTTGGCACTTAGAAAATATTCGCCAAACTCGGCCGGACTTCCAGGGGAAGAGGCCGAATTGTCACTTGTTCTGCCCGACATCGGGAACCAGCCGAGTCGGACACTTTAAGGCGGAGCAGCCGTTGGCACTTAGAAAATATTCGCCAAACTTGAACGGACCTCCAGGGGAAGAGGCCGAATTTTCACCTGTTCTGGCCGACATCGGGAACCAGCCGAGTCGGACGCTTTAAGGCGGAGCAGCCGTTGGCACTTAGAAAATATTCGTTAAACTTGAAAGGACCTCCAGGGGAAGAGGCCGAATTGTCACTTGTTCTGGCCGACATCGGGAACCAGCCGAGTCGGACGCTTTAAGGCGGAGCAGCCGTCGGCACTTAGAAAATATTCGTTAAACTTGAAAAGACCTCCAGGGGAAGAGGCCGAATTGTCACTTGTTCTGGCCGACATCGGGAACCAGACGAGTCGGGCCCTTTAAGGCTGAGCAGCCCTTGGCACTTAGGAAATATTTGCCTTAACTCGGCCGGACTTCCAGGGGAAGAGGCCGGATTTTCACTTGTTCTGGCCAACATCGGGAACCAGCCGAGTCGGACACTTAAAGGCTGAGCAGCCGTTGGCACTTAGGAAATATTTGCCTTAACTCGGCCGGACTTCCAGGGGAAGAGGCCGGATTTTCACTTGTTCTGGCCGACATCGGGAACCAGCCGAGTCGGACACTTTAAGGCTGAGCAGCCGTTGGCACTTAGGAAATATTTGCCTTAACTCGGCCGGACTTCCAGGGGAAGAGGCCGATTTTTCACTTGTTCTGGCCGACCGGGGGAACCAGCCGAGTCGGACACTTTACGGCGGAGCAGCCGTTGGCACTTAGGAAATATTCGCCAAAATGTTCCGGACCTCCAGGGGAAGAGGCCAAATTTTCACTTGTTCTGGCCGACCGGGTGAACCGGCCGAGGCGGACACTTTACGGCGGAGCAGCCGTTGGCACTTAGGAAATATTCGCCAAAATGTTCCGGACCTCCAGGGGAAGAGGCCAAATTTTCACTTGTTCTGGCCGACCGGGTGAACCGGCCGAGGCGGACACTTTACGGCGGAGCAGCCGTTGGCACTTAGGAAATATTCGCCAAAATGTTCCGGACCTCCAGGGGAAGAGGCCGAATTTTCACTTGTTCTGGCCGACCGGGGGAACCAGCCGAGGCGGACACTTTACGGCGGAGCAGCCGTTGGCACTTAGGAAATATTCGCCAAAATGTTCCGGACCTCCAGGGGAAGAGGCCGAATTTTCGCTCGTTCGGGCCGACCGGGAGAACCAGCCGAGGCGGACACTTTACGGCGGTTGAGCCGTTGGCACTTAGAAATTATTCAGACTTCCATCAAACACACATCGGCCTTTTGCCGTCACTGCCCGGGATGGGCACCGTGGTAGCTCGGACAGTTCGCGTGACAGCTTCCGCTGGCACTTAGACAATTTTTAAAATGAAAATAAACAGTTCTGCACATACGTGCCGACTATATTTTGCGAAATGGGGGTAAAGTGATGAGTACACTAAGTGGGGGGACCAAGTACATAAAGCCCACCCCTGGTACCTCAGAGAGGCCGAATTGACACATTTTGTGTCCGACCGCGGGAACCAGCCGAGGCGGACGCTTTTCGGCGCAAGAGCCGTTGGCACTTAGAAAATATTCGTTAATCTTGAACGGACCTCCAGGGGAAGAGGCCGAATTTTCACTTGTTCTGGCCGACATCGGGAACCAGCCGAGGCGGACGCTTTTCGGCGCAAGAGCCGTTGGCACTTAGAAAATATTCGTTAATCGTGAACGGACCTCCAGGGGAAGAGGCCGAATTTTCACTTGTTCTGGCCGACATCGGGAACCAGCCGAGGCGGACGCTTTTCGGCGCAAGAGCCGTTGGCACTTAGAAAATATTCGTTAATCTTGAACGGACCTCCAGGGGAAGAGGCCGAATTTTCACTTGTTCTGGCCGACATCGGGAACCAGCCGAAGCGGACGCTTTACGGCGGAGCAGCCGTTGGCACTTAGAAAATATTCGTTAATCTTGAACGGACCTCCAGGGGAAGAGGCCGAATTTTCACTTGTTCTGGCCGACATCGGGAACCAGCCGAGTCGGACGCTTTTCGGCGCAAGAGCCGTTGGCACTTAGAAAATATTCGTTAATCTTGAACGGACCTCCAGGGGAAGAGGCCGAATTTTCACTTGTTCTGGCCGACATCGGGAACCAGCCGAGTCGGACTCTTTACGGCGGAACAGCCGTTGGCACTTAGGAAATATTCGCCGAACTCGGCCGGACTTCCAGGGGAAGAGGCCGAATTTTCACTTGTTCTGGCCGACATCGGGAACCAGCCGAGTCGGACTCTTTACGGCGGAGCAGCCGTTGGCACTTAGGAAATATTTGCCAAAATGTTCCGGACCTCCAGGGGAAGAGGCCGAATATTCACTTGTTCTGGCCGACATCGGGAACCAGCCGAGTCGGACACTTTACGGCGGAGCAGCCGTTGGCACTTAGGAAATATTCGCCAAACTTGGCCGGACTTCCAGGGGAAGAGGCCGAATGTCCACTTGTTCTGGCCGACATCGGGAACCAGCCGAGTCGGACGCTTTACGGCGGAGCAGCCGTTGGCACTTAGGAAATATTTGCCTTAACTCGGCCGGACTTCCAGGGGAAGAGGCCGAATTTTCACTTGTTCTGGCCGATATCGGGAACCAGCCGAGTCGGACTCTTTACGGCGGAACAGCCGTTGGCACTTAGGAAATATTCGCCTTAAGTCGGCCGGACTTCCAGGGGAAGAGGCCGATTTTTCACTTGTTCTGGCCGACCGGGGGAACCAGCCGAGTCGGACACTTTACGGCGGAGCAGCCGTTGGCACTTAGGAAATATTCGCCAAAATGTTCCGGACCTCCAGGGGAAGAGGCCAAATTTTCACTTGTTCTGGCCGACCGGGTGAACCGGCCGAGGCGGACACTTTACGGCGGAGCAGCCGTTGGCACTTAGGAAATATTCGCCAAAATGTTCCGGACCTCCAGGGGAAGAGGCCGAATTTTCACTTGTTCTGGCCGACCGGGGGAACCAGCCGAGGCGGACACTTTACGGCGGAGCAGCCGTTGGCACTTAGGAAATATTCGCCAAAATGTTCCGGACCTCCAGGGAAAGAGGCCGAATTTTCACTCGTTCTGGCCGACCGGGGGAACCGGCCGAGGCGGACACTTTACGGCGGTTGAGCCGTTGGCACTTAGAAATTATTCAGACTTCCATAAACACACATCGGCCTTTTGCCGTCACTGCCCGGGATGGGCACCGTGGTAGCTCGGACAGTTCGTTTGACAGCTTCCGCTGGCACTTAGACAATTTTTAAAATGAAAATAAACAGTTCTGCACATACGTGCCGACTATATTTTGCGAAAGGGGGGTAAAGTGATGAGTACACTAAGTGGGGGGACCAAGTACATAAAGCCTACCCCTGGTACCTCAGAGAGGCCGAATTGACACATTTTGTGTCCGACCGCGGGAACCAGCCGAGGCGGACGCTTTTCGGCGCAAGAGCCGTTGGCACTTAGAAAATATTCGCTAAACTTCAAAGGACCTCCAGGGGAAGAGGCCGAATTGTCACTTTTTCTGGCCGACATCGGGAACCAGCCGAGTCGGACACCTTACGGCGGAAGAGCCGATGGCACTTAGAAAATATTCGTTAAACTTCAACTGACCTCCAGGGGAAGAGGCCGATTTTTCACTTGTTCTGGCCGACATCGGGAACCAGCCGAGTCGGACGCTTTTCGGCGCAAGAGCCGTTGGCACTTAGAAAATATTCGTTAATCTTGAACGGACCTCCAGGGGAAGAGGCCGAATTTCCACTTATTCTGGCCGACATCGGGAACCAGCCGAGTCGGACGCTTT
The DNA here is from genome assembly GCF_024217435.2 of Syngnathus scovelli. NCBI lineage: Eukaryota > Metazoa > Chordata > Actinopteri > Syngnathiformes > Syngnathidae > Syngnathus > Syngnathus scovelli. The sequence goes on from NW_026061669.1 coordinate 20,567, forward strand.
ACGGCGGAGCAGCCGTTGGCACTTAGAAAATATTCGTTAATCTTGAACGGACCTCCAGGGGAAGAGGCCGAATTTTCACTTGTTCTGGCCGACATCGGGAACCAGCCGAGTCGGACGCTTTACGGCGGAGCAGCCGTTGGCACTTTGAAAATATTCGTTAAACTTCAACTGACCTCCAGGGGAAGAGGCCGAATTTCCACTTGTTCTGGCCGACATCGGGAACCAGCCGAGTCGGACGCTTTACGGCGGAAGAGCCGATGGCACTTAGAAAATATTCGTTAAACTTGACAGGACCTCCAGGGGAAGAGGCCGAATTTTCGCTCGTTCAGGCCGACCGGAGGAACCGGCCGAGTCGGACACCTTACGGCGGAAGAGCCGATGGCACTTAGAAAATATTCGCCAAAATGTTCCGGACCTCCAGGGGAAGAGGCCGAATTTTCACTTGTTCAGGCCGACCGGAGGAACCGGCCGAGTCGGACACCTTACGGCGGAAGAGCCGATGGCACTTAGAAAATATTCGTTAAACTTGACAGGACCTCCAGGGGAAGAGGCCGAATTTTCGCTCGTTCGGGCCGACCGGAGGAACCGGCCGAGTCGGACACCTTACGGCGGAAGAGCCGATGGCACTTAGAAAATATTCGCCAAAATGTTCCGGACCTCCAGGGGAAGAGGCCGAATTTTCGCTCGTTCGGGCCGACCGGAGGAACCAGCCGGGTCGGACACGTTACGGCGCAACAGCCGTTGGCACTTTGAAAATATTCGCCAAAATGTTCCGGACCTCCAGGGGAAGAGGCCGTATTTTCGCTCGTTCGGGCCGACCGGAGGAACCGGCCGGGTCGGACACGTTACGGCGCAACAGCCGTTAGCACTTAGAAATTATTCGTTAAACTTGAACGGACCTCCAGGGTTAAGAGGCCGAATTTTCGCTCGTTCGGGCCGACCGGAGGAACCAGCCGGGTCGGACACTTTACGGCCCAACAGCCGTTGGCACTTTGAAAATATTCGCCAAAGTCGTCCGGACCTCCAGGGGAAGAGGCCGAATTTTCGCTCGTTCGGGCCGACCGGAGGAACCAGCCGGGTCGGACACTTTACGGCGGAACGGCCGTTGGCACTTTGAAAATATTCGCCAAAATGTTCCGGACCTCCAGGGGAAGAGGCCGAATTTTCGCTCGTTCGGGCCGACCGGAGGAACCGGCCGGGTCGGACACGTTACGGCGCAACAGCCGTTGGCACTTTGAAAATATTCGCCAAAATGTTCCGGACCTCCAGGGGAAGAGGCCGAATTTTCGCTCGTTCGGGCCGACCGGAGGAACCAGCCGGGTCGGACACTTTACGGCCCAACAGCCGTTGGCACTTTGAAAATATTCGCCAAAGTCGTCCGGACCTCCAGGGGAAGAGGCCGAATTTTCGCTCGTTCAGGCCGACCGGAGGAACCAGCCGGGTCGGACACGTTACGGCGCAACAGCCGTTCGCACTTAGAAAATATTCGCCAAAGTCGTCCGGACCTCCAGGGGAAGAGGCCGAATTTTCGCTCGTTCGGGCCGACCGGAGGAACCAGCCGGGTCGGACACGTTACGGCGGAACAGCCGTTGGCACTTTGAAAATATTCGCCAAAATGTTCCGGACCTCCAGGGGAAGAGGCCGAATTTTCGCTCGTTCGGGCCGACCGGGAGAACCAGCCGAGGCGGACACTTTACGGCGGTTGAGCCGTTGGCACTTAGAAATTATTCAGACTTCCATCAAACACACATCGGCCTTTTGCCGTCACTGCCCGGGATGGGCACCGTGGTAGCTCGGACAGTTCGTGTGACAGCTTCCGCTGGCACTTAGAAAATTTTTAAAATGAAAATAAACAGTTCTGCACATACGTGCCGACTATATTTTGCGAAAGGGGGGTAAAGTGATGAGTACACTAACTGGGGGGACCAAGTACATAAAGCCTACCCCTGGTACCTCAGAGAGGCCGAATTTTCGAATTCTGAGGCCGAGCTGGGGAACCAGACGAGGCGGACACTTTTCCGAGCGAGAGCCGATGGCACTTAGAAAATTTTCGGCTAAGTCGGCAGGACTTCCAGAGCGAGAGGCCGAATATTCGTCATCTGTGGCCGACCGGGGAACCAGCGAAGGCGGATAGGCGGTCACGGAGGTCCCGCCGGCTGGTCCGCGGGCCAATTTGGGTCCCGTAATTTAGCGGTCGCGGTCCGGAATCCACGCCGAGCGGGGAACCAGCGGAGGCGGATAGGCGGTCACGGAGGTCCCGCCGGCTGGTCCGCGGGCCAATTGGGGTCCCGTAAGTTAGCGGTCGCGGCCCGGAATTCGCGCCGGCCGGGGAACCAGCGCAGGCGGATAGGCGGTCACGGAGGTCCCGCCGGCTGGTCCGCGGGCCAATCGGGGTCCCGTAAGTTAGCGGTCGCGGCCCGGAATTCGCGCCGGCCGGGGAACCAGCGCAGGCGGATAGGCGGTCACGGAGGTCCCGCCGGCTGGTCCGCGGGCCAATCGGGGTCCCGTAAGTTAGCGGTCGCGGCCCGGAATTCGCGCCGGCCGGGGAACCAGCGCAGGCGGATAGGCGGTCACGGAGGTCCCGCCGGCTGGTCCGCGGGCCAATCGGGGTCCCGTAAGTTAGCGGTCGCGGCCCGGAATTCGCGCCGGCCGGGGAACCAGCGCAGGCGGATAGGCGGTCACGGAGGTCCCGCCGGCTGGTCCGCGGGCCAATCGGGGTCCCGTAAGTTAGCGGTCGCGGCCCGGAATTCGCGCCGGCCGGGGAACCAGCGCAGGCGGATAGGCGGTCACGGAGGTCCCGCCGGCTGGTCCGCGGGCCAATCGGGGTCCCGTAAGTTAGCGGTCGCGGCCCGGAATTCGCGCCGGCCGGGGAACCAGCGCAGGCGGATAGGCGGTCACGGAGGTCCCGCCGGCTGGTCCGCGGGCCAATCGGGGTCCCGTAAGTTAGCGGTCGCGGCCCGGAATCCGCGCCGGCCCGCAGCCACCGCCAGGCGGATAGGCTGTCACGGAGGTCCCGCCGGCCGGTCCGCGGGGGGAACTGCGCCCTCTGGCGGACACGCCATTGTAAATGAATGGGGTTTGGCACTTAGTGCATTTTTCGCCGAAGCCGACGAGCGCTCCGGGCGAGGAGGCCGGATTCTCGCCATCCGTGGCCGGCCGGGGAACCGGCCAAGGCGGATAGGCGGTCACGGGGGTCCCGCCGGCTGGTCCGCGGGCCAATTGGGGTCCCGTAAGTTAGCGGTCGCGGCCCGGAATCCGCGCCGGCCAGCAGCCACCGGGAGGCGGATAGGCTGTCACGGAGGTCCCGCCGGCTGGTCCGCGGGCCATTTAGGGTCCCGCGAGTGAGCGGTCGCGGTCCGGAATCCAGGCCGGCCAGGAGGCACCGCCAGGCGGATAGGCGGTCACGGAGGTCCCGCCAGCTGGTCCGCGGGCCATTTATGGTCCCGTAAGTTAGCGGTCGCGGCCCGGAATGCACGCCGGCCAGGAGGCACCGCCAGGCGGGTAGGCTGTCACGGAGGTCCCGCCGGCCGGTCCGCGGGCCAATTACCTCCAGCCGAGCGGATATGAACTTTATTAGCACCTTCTACGAGATGGCGGAGCCTTATTCGACAACCAGCACCTCGGCTTAGCATTTTCCACGGCCCGCTGATCTTCCAGAAGACGTCCAGCCGGTTTCCTCCTCACATTTTAAGCCGGCCGAGGCTTCCGGCACCCCGGCTAAGCTTTCTCCACGGCCCGCTGAGCTTCCAGGGGACCTCCGGCCGGTTCTCCCGGTGCCTCGCGCCTCGCTTTGTGAGCCGGCCGAGGCTTCCAGCACCTCGGCTGAGCGTTTCCCACGGCCCGCTGAGCTTCCAGGGGACCTCCAGCCGGTTCTCCCGGTGCCTCGCGCCTCGCTTTGTGAGCCGGCCGAGGCTTCCAGCACCTCGGCTGAGCGTTTCCCACGGCCCGCTGAGCTTCCAGGGTACCTCCAGCCGGTTCTCCCGGTGCCTCGCGCCTCGCTTTGAGAGCCGGCCGAGGCTTCCAGCACCTCGGCTGAGCGTTTTCGGCGGCCCGTTGCTCTCCCGGAGGTCGCAACGGGGAGTTACCTCCCTCTCGCGGACACGGCGAGTAAATACACCGCCTCTCGCACTTGGCGCACACTCACTCGCATTGCTACGCCTCCCGTGGCACTTTAAGCGGCCGAACGGCGGGAGTAACTACGACTCTCTTAAGGTAGGCTCACTTGACTATTTATTCATGTATTTATTTATTTTTGACGGTTCGCGGAGGCGATGACGCTCCGCGCGGGTAAACGGCGGGAGTAACTGTGACTCTCTTAAGGTAGGCTCACTTGACATCTATTTATTTATGTATTTATTTATTTTTGACGGTTCGCGGAGGCGATGACGCTCCGCGCGGGTAAACGGCGGGAGTAACTGTGACTCTCTTAAGGTAGGCTCACTTGACATCTATTTATTTATGTATTTATTTATTTTTGACGGTTCGCGGAGGCGATGACGCTCCGCGCGGGTAAACGGCGGGAGTAACTGTGACTCTCTTAAGGTAGGCTCACTTGACATCTATTTATTTATGTATTTATTTATTTTTGACGGTTCGCGGAGGCGATGACGCTCCGCGCGGGTAAACGGCGGGAGTAACTGTGACTCTCTTAAGGTAGGCTCACTTGACATCTATTTATTTATGTATTTATTTATTTTTGACGGTTCGCGGAGGCGATGACGCTCCGCGCGGGTAAACGGCGGGAGTAACTGTGACTCTCTTAAGGTAGGCTCACTTGACATCTATTTATTTATGTATTTATTTATTTTTGACGGTTCGCGGAGGCGATGACGCTCCGCGCGGGTAAACGGCGGGAGTAACTGTGACTCTCTTAAGGTAGGCTCACTTGACATCTATTTATTTATGTATTTATTTATTTTTGACGGTTCGCGGAGGCGATGACGCTCCGCGCGGGTAAACGGCGGGAGTAACTGTGACTCTCTTAAGGTAGGCTCACTTGACATCTATTTATTTATGTATTTATTTATTTTTGACGGTTCGCGGAGGCGATGACGCTCCGCGCGGGTAAACGGCGGGAGTAACTGTGACTCTCTTAAGGTAGGCTCACTTGACATTTATTTATTTATGAATTTATTTATTTTTGACGGTTCGCGGAGGCGATGACGCTCCGCGCGGGTAAACGGCGGGAGTAACTGTGACTCTCTTAAGGTAGCCTGACTCGACGTCTTTTTCAACGGTGGCTGGAGGACCCGGGCGGTTCTCGGGGGTGCGTCGCTCCTCACTTTTGACGCCCGAGGAGGCTCCCGGCACCTCGGCTACGCGTTTTCGGCGGCCCGCTGAGCTTCCAGAAGACCTCCAGCCGGTTCTCCCGGTGCTTTCCTCCTCACGTTTTAAGCCGGCCGAGGCTCCCGGCACCCCGGCCAAGCGTTTCCCACGGCCCGCTGAGCTTCCAGGGGACCTCCGGCCGGTTCTCCGCGCGCTTTCCTCCTCACTTTTAAGCCGGCCGAGGCTTCCGGCACCCCGGCCAAGCGTTTCCCACGTCCCGCTGAGCTTCCAGGGGACCTCCGGCCGGTTCTCCGCGCGCTTTCCTCCTCACATTTTAAGCCGGCCGAGGCTCCAGGCACCCCGGCTAAGCTTTCTCCACGGCCCGCTGAGCTTCCAGGGGACCTCCGGCCGGTTCTCCGCGCGCTTTCCTCCTCACTTTTAAGCCGGCCGAGGCTTCCGGCACCCCGGCCAAGCCTTTCCCACGGCCCGCTGAGCTTCCAGGGGACATCCAGCCGGTTCTCCGCGCGCCCCCCTCCTAACTCGACGCCCGAGGAGGCTCCAGGCACCCCGGCCGAGCCTTTTCGGCGGCCCGCTGATCTCCCGGAGGTCGCAACGGGGAATTGCCTCCCTCTCGCGGACACGGCGCGTAAATGCACCGCCTCTCGCACTTTGCGCACACTCACTCGCATCGCTACGCCTCCCGTGGCACTTTAAGCGACCGGGACCACCGCGAGCGCGGGCGATGACTAAGAGGCTCCCCGGCCGGCCTCGCGGAGCTCCGACGCTCCCCCGCGGGACTTCCGGCGGCCGGCCGGAGCCTCGGCACGGCTGCCGCACTCCCTAATAACACCCCGCGGACCCCCGCGAGCCGAACGCTCGCTGCCGCGGGCGACCCGTGCCAAGGCGGACGCGTGACGGCGCGGGAGCCCTCGGCACTATATCACGGTCACGTATGTAGTCAAATCGTGTAAAATCACCGTTAGTTTATTCATAATATAGGTAATAATTAAATAAATATTAACATCGCGTATATCATTAATAAACACATGTATGTATTTATTTAATAATTAAATAAATATTAACATCGCGTATAATCATGCGCAATACTTCGTGGCCGACCGGGGAACCGGCGAAGGCGGACGCATCGCGGCGCGAGAGCCGTTGGCACTTTGGAAAAATAAATAAATAAATAAATAAATAAATAATAATTCGCCGACCGGGCTCCGGGGGGAGAGGCCGATTTTTGGCCGTTCGTGGCCGACCGGGGAACCGGCGAAGGCGGACGCATCGCGGCGCGAGAGCCGTTGGCACTTTGGAAAAATAAATAAATAAATAAATAAATAATTCGCCGACCGGGCTCCGGGGCAAGAGGCCGAATTTTCGCTCGTTCGGGCCGACCGGGGAACCGGCGAAGGCGGACGCAGCGCGGCGCGAGAGCCGTTGGCACTTTGAAAAAAAAAAAAAAAAAAAAATTCGCCCACCGGGCTCCGGGGGAAGAGGCCGGCTTTTCGCCGTTCGCGGCCGACCGGGGAACCGGCGAAAGCGGACGCGCTCTCTAACGAGCCCCGCCGGCCGGAGGAAGTGCGCCCTCTGGCGGACACGCCGTTGTAAATGAATGGGGTTTGGCACTTAGTGCATTTTTCGCCCAAGTCGAAGCGCGCTCCGGGCGAGGAGGCCGGATTCTCGCCACCCGTGGCCGGCCGGGGAACCGGCCAAGGCGGACGCGCTCTCTAACGAGCCCCGCCGGCCGGAGGAAGTGCGCCCTCTGGCGGACACGCCGTTGTAAATGAATGGGGTTTGGCACTTGGTGCATTTTTCGCCCAAGTCGAAGCGCGCTCCGGGCGAGGAGGCCGGATTCTCGCCACCCGTGGCCGGCCGGGGAACCGGCGAAGGCGGATAGGCTTTCACGGAGGATCCGCCGGCTGGTCCGCGGGCCGATTAGGGTCCCGCGAGTGAGCGGTGGCGGTCCGGAATCCAGGCCGGCCAGGAGGCACCGCCAGGCGGATAGGCTTTCACGGAGGAGCCGCCGGCTGGTCCGCGGGCCGTTTAGGGTCCCGCGAGTGAGCGGTGGCGGTCCGGAATCCAGGCCGGCCAGGAGGCACCGCCAGGCGGATAGGCTTTCACGGAGGACCCGCCGGCTGGTCCGCGGGCCGTTTAGGGTCCCGCGAGTGAGCGGTCGCGGTCCGGAATCCAGGCCGGCCAGGAGGCACCGCCAGGCGGATAGGCTTTCACGGAGGACCCGCCGGCTGGTCCGCGGGCCGTTTAGGCTCCCGTAAGTTAGCGGTCGCGGTCCGGAATACAGGCCGTCCAGGAGGCACTGCCAGGCGGATACACTCTCTAACGAGCCCCGCCGGCTGGTCCGCCGGGGGAAGTGCGCCCTCTGGCGGACACGCCGTTGTAAATGAATGGGGTTTGGCACTTAGTGCATTTTTCGACCAGCGGCAACGCAGGCTGACGGGCGGCCGCTTCCACGGGCCGGTACTACTCTACGGAGGCGCTAGCCGCCTCCGGTGGGGGCCGTGTGATCTCGCTGGATGCCCGAGGACCTTCCGCGAGGCCCGGCCGCAGCTTTTACGCGCGCCCGGTCCTATTACCTGGTGGAAGCTGGAGGCCGGGGCTCCGCAGCTCGCCGCCCGGGGACCTTCCGCGAGGCCCGGCCGCAGCTTTTACGCACCACCGCTGCTATTCTCTGGCTCCGGCTTCGTCCCGGAGGGTGCTTGGGGAACGGCGGCGCACACCGCGAACGGCCGGTGGCGGTCGGCTGGTGGCGGTCGGCTGGTGGCTGTCGGCTGGTGGCGGTCGGGGGTGGCGCTTGGGGATGGCGCTTGGGGATGGTGGCTGTCGGCTGGTGGCGGTCGGCTGGTGGCGGTCGGCTGGTGGCGGTCGGCTGGTGGCGGTCGGGGGTGGCGCTTGGGGATGGCGCTTGGGGATGGTGGCTGTCGGCTGGTGGCGGTCGGCTGGTGGCGGTCGGGGGGTGGCGGTCGGGGATGGCGCTTGGGGATGGTGGCTGTCGCCTTGTGGCGGTCGGCTGGTGGCGGTCGCCTTGTGGCGGTCGCCTTGTGGCGGTCGGGGATGGCGCTTGGGGATGGTGGCTGTCGCCTTGTGGCGGTCGGCTGGTGGCGGTCGCCTTGTGGCGGTCGCCTTGTGGCGGTCGGGGATGGCGCTTGGGGATGGTGGCTGTCGCCTTGTGGCGGTCGGCTGGTGGCGGTCGGCTGGTGGCGGTCGGGGGGTGGCGGTCGGGGATGGCGCTTGGGGATGGTGGCTGTCGCCTTGTGGCGGTCGGGGGGTGGCGGTCGGGGATGGCGCTTGGGGATGGTGGCTGTCGCCTTGTGGCGGTCGGCTGGTGGCGGTCGGCTGGTGGCGGTCGGCTGGTGGCGGTCGGGGGGTGGCGGTCGGGGGTGGCGCTTGGGGATGGTGGCTGTCGCCTTGTGGCGGTCGGCTGGTGGCGGTCGCCTTGTGGCGGTCGGGGGGCGGCGGTCGGGGGTGGCGCTTGGGGATGGTGGCTGTCGGCTGGTGGCGGTCGGCTGGTGGCGGTCGGCTGGTGGCGGTCGGCTGGTGGCGGTCGGGGGTGGCGCTTGGGGATGGCGCTTGGGGATGGTGGCTGTCGCCTTGTGGCGGTCGGCTGGTGGCGGTCGCCTTGTGGCGGTCGGGGATGGCGCTTGGGGATGGTGGCTGTCGCCTTGTGGCGGTCGCCTTGTGGCGGTCGCCTTGTGGCGGTCGGGGATGGCGCTTGGGGATGGTGGCTGTCGCCTTGTGGCGGTCGGCGGTGGTGGTTTGGGACCGGCGTCCGGCGCAAAGTGCGTGTTGCGCGGGCCGGAGAAAATTTAGGCCAGGGGCCCGCCGCTGGAGAAATTTTTAGGTACCAGGGGTGGATTTTTTTTGTCACCGCAGGAGGGGGACGTTGCCTCCGTCCGTGTCCGACGGAAAGTGCGTGTTGCGCGGGCCGGAGAAAGTTTAGGCCAGGGGCCCGCCGCTGGAGAAATTTTTAGGTACCAGGGGTGGATTTTTTTTGTCACCGCAGGAGGGGGACGTTGCCTCCGTCGGTGTCCGGCGGAAAGTGCGTGTTGCGCGGCCCGGAGAAAGTTTAGGCCCGGGGCCCGCCGCTGGAGGAATTTTTAGGTACCAGGAGCGGATGTACTTACTTCCACAGCGCCCGCGCGCTCCCGGCC
>NW_026061669.1:40000-57500 GCF_024217435.2 Syngnathus scovelli
GCGACGCCGCTGTGCCTGCCCGGAGCTCGGACTGCGGCCAGATCAGACCCGTAGGACGCTGACTCGCCGGCTGCTGGGGCAGAGCGGATCGCCGCGGGGCGGGACGGTCACGGACGGAATTGTCGGGGGGACGCGGCTCGGGAAGAGCGAACTCGGCAACGGGGGGGTTGGCACGTCGGTTGGGCTAAGGCAGGCGGCTTAGGATAAACCGCGAGGGAACGGCGGGGTCCGGGGATGGGCGCCGTCGGCCCGGCGACTAGCGGTAACCCAGGCGGGAAGCTGCGCTCCGTCCGAGTCAGACTCGGTCGTCGCAGCCCGGCTGAGGCTCGCTCTTGTCGAGGGGCGCGGCGCTGCGCCGGCGACTTTGCCCGCGCGAGGCACGCTTTGCGATGGCCCGAGGCGGGAAGCTGCGCCCCGTCCGAGTCAGACTCGGTCGTTGCGGCCCGCCCGGTCACGCGATGCGGCCAGGATGCGGAGTTTTGCCGGCGCTGGGGGGATCCGGAAGGACGAAGGGGCGACGGTGGCGGTCACAGCTCGTCGCCTCCGTGACCCAGACGGGACTGTGCGCACCCCGAGTCAGACTCGGTTCGGCGCGGCCCGCTGCGGCCGGCTGGCGAGGTGAGATGTGGGCCATTGCCGCGCTCCCGACGAACCGTTCCGGGGGGCTGGTGACGTCGCGCGTTCGGCGCTGATGCTGCGACCGGGAGGGAAGCTGCGCCCCGTCCGAGTCAGACTCGGTCGTTGCGGCCCCCCCGAGCCCGCACGCCTCACGCGGAGGGGTCATACGCCCCGGCGGCCACGATAGACGCCTCCCGCTTCGCGGTGGTCGGGAAGGCGTGTGCGGATATGTGCGGAGGTTGGGACTCGGGCTTGGTCTTTGAGAAATCGGTTTCGCGGTCGACCGGCGCGGCCGGCGGACGCCCACGTGGCGTGCCGCAAGTCGGATCGCGCGCTCGGCCTCCGTGGATGGCCTCTGGGTGAGGTTGAGCCGGGGCGTCTCGGTTTCGCTGCCGTACGGTTCGCGCTAGGCCTGCGCGGGCGGCGCGGGGCGCGCGCTCGCGCGGCGGCCTAGCGCTGGAGTGCGACCCGCAAGTGGGGAGGAACCGTCCACCCAACGCCGGCGGTAGCCGGGGCCGGTGGGGGCCCTACCAAGGCGGGTCATGGGCGCATGTCGGTCAGGTTATAAGAGTGTTTTTTTCGCTCCGGGCTAGAGCCGGGTGAGGTCGTCTCGAACCACGTGCCTGAAGGCCGCCTCGCGCCGGATTCGGCCCCGCTCATTCGTCGGAGTGACCGCCCGACGCGGGCATCGCTAGATTAGCCGTGGCCCCGATCCTTCCCCATCGACAGCCTTTCGCCCCCTTCGCTCCGGCCTCTGAGGCGGCCGGTACCCCTTTCTTGGATGAGACAGAACCCTTGACGGGCCGTTCGCAGATTTTTGCCCGGCCTGTGTTTAAGGAGGCGGCCGGTACCTCCCTCCTTGGATGACCAACAACCCTTGACGGGCCATTCGCAGATTTTTGCCCGGCCTGTGTTTAAGGAGGCGGCCGGTACCTCCCTCCTTGGATGACCTTCTACCCTTGACGGGCCATTCGCAGATTTTTGCCCGGCCTGTGTTTAAGGAGGCGGCCGGTACCTCCCTCCTTGGATGACCTTCTACCCTTGACGGGCCATTCGCAGATTTTTGCCCGGCCTGTGTTTAAGGAGGCGGCCGGTACCTCCCTCCTTGGATGACCCACTACCCTTGACGGGCCCATTCGCAGATTTTTGCCCGGCCTGTGTTTAGGGAGGCGACCGGTCCTCCGTAGCTTGATCGGATTTCCCTTCCGGCCTGTGTTTAAGGAGGCGGCCGGTCCTCCGTAGCTTGATCGGATTTCCCTTCCAGCCTGTGTTTAAGGAGGCGGCTGGTCCTCCCCGGTCGGTTGCCAAGCGACCGGGACCCGCAAGTGGGCAGGAACCGTCCACCCAACGCCGGCGAGCCGGGGCCGGTGGGGGCCCTACCAAGGCGGGTCTAACTTCAGGCGGTGCAAACGGGGGAGGGGGGTAAGGACGGCTGCCGGGAGCAGACAGCCGTCCCCGGGAGGGGGTAGTAGCTTCGCGGCGGCCGCCGGGAGCAGACGGCCGTCCGCGGATTCTGCCAATGCCTGTAGGACTTTGAATATTTCACAGCCGTGCTGTGGCACTTAGAAAATTTTTCAGAGATGTGGCACTTAGAAAGTTTTTCAGAGATGTGGCACTTAGAAAGTTTTTCAGAGATGTGGCACTTAGAAAGTTTTTCAGAGATGTGGCACTTTGAACATTTTTGAGAGATGTGGCACTTTGAAAATTTTTGAGAAATGTGGCACTTTGAAAATTTTTGAGAAATGTGGCACTTTGAAAATTTTTGAGAAATGTGGCACTTAGAAAATTTTCTCTCTCTCTCTGGAAGTGCCGTGCCTTCTTCAGTTCTGCTATCCGAGCAGGGGACGCTTGCTGGCGGCCGTTACCAGCGCTCGGACCAGGCCCAATTGATTTGCATGGAAAACAATTGCGTCCCCCATGCTCGTTCTGACTATATTTTGCGAAAGGGGGGTAAAGTGATGAGTACACTAAGTGGGGGGACCAACCCATGTACTCTAGAAAAAGTACATGGGTTGACAAAAGACCAGTTCGTACTGCACCCCTGGTACCCAAACCCCTGGTACCTTTAGGCACTTAGAAAAATTTCGCCCAAATTTGGAGGTCGCTCCAGGGGAAGAGGCCGAATTTTCGCCTATTACGGCCGACCGCGGGAACCAGCCGAGGCGGACGCTTTTCGGCGCAAGAGCCGTTGGCACTTAGAAAATATTCGCTAAACTTCAAAGGACCTCCAGGGGAAGAGGCCGAATTGTCACTTTTTCTGGCCGACATCGGGAACCAGCCGAGTCGGACTCTTTACGGCGGAGCAGCCGTTGGCACTTAGAAAATATTCGCCAAACTCGGCCGGACTTCCAGGGGAAGAGGCCGAATTGTCACTTGTTCTGCCCGACATCGGGAACCAGCCGAGTCGGACACTTTAAGGCGGAGCAGCCGTTGGCACTTAGAAAATATTCGCCAAACTTGAACGGACCTCCAGGGGAAGAGGCCGAATTTTCACCTGTTCTGGCCGACATCGGGAACCAGCCGAGTCGGACGCTTTTCGGCGCAAGAGCCGTTGGAACTTAGAAAATATTCGCTAAACTTCAAAGGACCTCCAGGGGAAGAGGCCGAATTGTCACTTGTTCTGGCCGACATCGGGAACCAGCCGAGTCGGACTCTTTACGGCGGAGCAGCCGTTGGCACTTAGAAAATATTCGCCAAACTCGGCCGGACTTCCAGGGGAAGAGGCCGAATTGTCACTTGTTCTGCCCGACATCGGGAACCAGCCGAGTCGGACACTTTAAGGCGGAGCAGCCGTTGGCACTTAGAAAATATTCGCCAAACTTGAACGGACCTCCAGGGGAAGAGGCCGAATTTTCACCTGTTCTGGCCGACATCGGGAACCAGCCGAGTCGGACGCTTTAAGGCGGAGCAGCCGTTGGCACTTAGAAAATATTCGTTAAACTTGAAAGGACCTCCAGGGGAAGAGGCCGAATTGTCACTTGTTCTGGCCGACATCGGGAACCAGCCGAGTCGGACGCTTTAAGGCGGAGCAGCCGTCGGCACTTAGAAAATATTCGTTAAACTTGAAAAGACCTCCAGGGGAAGAGGCCGAATTGTCACTTGTTCTGGCCGACATCGGGAACCAGACGAGTCGGGCCCTTTAAGGCTGAGCAGCCCTTGGCACTTAGGAAATATTTGCCTTAACTCGGCCGGACTTCCAGGGGAAGAGGCCGGATTTTCACTTGTTCTGGCCAACATCGGGAACCAGCCGAGTCGGACACTTAAAGGCTGAGCAGCCGTTGGCACTTAGGAAATATTTGCCTTAACTCGGCCGGACTTCCAGGGGAAGAGGCCGGATTTTCACTTGTTCTGGCCGACATCGGGAACCAGCCGAGTCGGACACTTTAAGGCTGAGCAGCCGTTGGCACTTAGGAAATATTTGCCTTAACTCGGCCGGACTTCCAGGGGAAGAGGCCGATTTTTCACTTGTTCTGGCCGACCGGGGGAACCAGCCGAGTCGGACACTTTACGGCGGAGCAGCCGTTGGCACTTAGGAAATATTCGCCAAAATGTTCCGGACCTCCAGGGGAAGAGGCCAAATTTTCACTTGTTCTGGCCGACCGGGTGAACCGGCCGAGGCGGACACTTTACGGCGGAGCAGCCGTTGGCACTTAGGAAATATTCGCCAAAATGTTCCGGACCTCCAGGGGAAGAGGCCAAATTTTCACTTGTTCTGGCCGACCGGGTGAACCGGCCGAGGCGGACACTTTACGGCGGAGCAGCCGTTGGCACTTAGGAAATATTCGCCAAAATGTTCCGGACCTCCAGGGGAAGAGGCCGAATTTTCACTTGTTCTGGCCGACCGGGGGAACCAGCCGAGGCGGACACTTTACGGCGGAGCAGCCGTTGGCACTTAGGAAATATTCGCCAAAATGTTCCGGACCTCCAGGGGAAGAGGCCGAATTTTCGCTCGTTCGGGCCGACCGGGAGAACCAGCCGAGGCGGACACTTTACGGCGGTTGAGCCGTTGGCACTTAGAAATTATTCAGACTTCCATCAAACACACATCGGCCTTTTGCCGTCACTGCCCGGGATGGGCACCGTGGTAGCTCGGACAGTTCGCGTGACAGCTTCCGCTGGCACTTAGACAATTTTTAAAATGAAAATAAACAGTTCTGCACATACGTGCCGACTATATTTTGCGAAATGGGGGTAAAGTGATGAGTACACTAAGTGGGGGGACCAAGTACATAAAGCCCACCCCTGGTACCTCAGAGAGGCCGAATTGACACATTTTGTGTCCGACCGCGGGAACCAGCCGAGGCGGACGCTTTTCGGCGCAAGAGCCGTTGGCACTTAGAAAATATTCGTTAATCTTGAACGGACCTCCAGGGGAAGAGGCCGAATTTTCACTTGTTCTGGCCGACATCGGGAACCAGCCGAGGCGGACGCTTTTCGGCGCAAGAGCCGTTGGCACTTAGAAAATATTCGTTAATCGTGAACGGACCTCCAGGGGAAGAGGCCGAATTTTCACTTGTTCTGGCCGACATCGGGAACCAGCCGAGGCGGACGCTTTTCGGCGCAAGAGCCGTTGGCACTTAGAAAATATTCGTTAATCTTGAACGGACCTCCAGGGGAAGAGGCCGAATTTTCACTTGTTCTGGCCGACATCGGGAACCAGCCGAAGCGGACGCTTTACGGCGGAGCAGCCGTTGGCACTTAGAAAATATTCGTTAATCTTGAACGGACCTCCAGGGGAAGAGGCCGAATTTTCACTTGTTCTGGCCGACATCGGGAACCAGCCGAGTCGGACGCTTTTCGGCGCAAGAGCCGTTGGCACTTAGAAAATATTCGTTAATCTTGAACGGACCTCCAGGGGAAGAGGCCGAATTTTCACTTGTTCTGGCCGACATCGGGAACCAGCCGAGTCGGACTCTTTACGGCGGAACAGCCGTTGGCACTTAGGAAATATTCGCCGAACTCGGCCGGACTTCCAGGGGAAGAGGCCGAATTTTCACTTGTTCTGGCCGACATCGGGAACCAGCCGAGTCGGACTCTTTACGGCGGAGCAGCCGTTGGCACTTAGGAAATATTTGCCAAAATGTTCCGGACCTCCAGGGGAAGAGGCCGAATATTCACTTGTTCTGGCCGACATCGGGAACCAGCCGAGTCGGACACTTTACGGCGGAGCAGCCGTTGGCACTTAGGAAATATTCGCCAAACTTGGCCGGACTTCCAGGGGAAGAGGCCGAATGTCCACTTGTTCTGGCCGACATCGGGAACCAGCCGAGTCGGACGCTTTACGGCGGAGCAGCCGTTGGCACTTAGGAAATATTTGCCTTAACTCGGCCGGACTTCCAGGGGAAGAGGCCGAATTTTCACTTGTTCTGGCCGATATCGGGAACCAGCCGAGTCGGACTCTTTACGGCGGAACAGCCGTTGGCACTTAGGAAATATTCGCCTTAAGTCGGCCGGACTTCCAGGGGAAGAGGCCGATTTTTCACTTGTTCTGGCCGACCGGGGGAACCAGCCGAGTCGGACACTTTACGGCGGAGCAGCCGTTGGCACTTAGGAAATATTCGCCAAAATGTTCCGGACCTCCAGGGGAAGAGGCCAAATTTTCACTTGTTCTGGCCGACCGGGTGAACCGGCCGAGGCGGACACTTTACGGCGGAGCAGCCGTTGGCACTTAGGAAATATTCGCCAAAATGTTCCGGACCTCCAGGGGAAGAGGCCGAATTTTCACTTGTTCTGGCCGACCGGGGGAACCAGCCGAGGCGGACACTTTACGGCGGAGCAGCCGTTGGCACTTAGGAAATATTCGCCAAAATGTTCCGGACCTCCAGGGAAAGAGGCCGAATTTTCACTCGTTCTGGCCGACCGGGGGAACCGGCCGAGGCGGACACTTTACGGCGGTTGAGCCGTTGGCACTTAGAAATTATTCAGACTTCCATAAACACACATCGGCCTTTTGCCGTCACTGCCCGGGATGGGCACCGTGGTAGCTCGGACAGTTCGTTTGACAGCTTCCGCTGGCACTTAGACAATTTTTAAAATGAAAATAAACAGTTCTGCACATACGTGCCGACTATATTTTGCGAAAGGGGGGTAAAGTGATGAGTACACTAAGTGGGGGGACCAAGTACATAAAGCCTACCCCTGGTACCTCAGAGAGGCCGAATTGACACATTTTGTGTCCGACCGCGGGAACCAGCCGAGGCGGACGCTTTTCGGCGCAAGAGCCGTTGGCACTTAGAAAATATTCGCTAAACTTCAAAGGACCTCCAGGGGAAGAGGCCGAATTGTCACTTTTTCTGGCCGACATCGGGAACCAGCCGAGTCGGACACCTTACGGCGGAAGAGCCGATGGCACTTAGAAAATATTCGTTAAACTTCAACTGACCTCCAGGGGAAGAGGCCGATTTTTCACTTGTTCTGGCCGACATCGGGAACCAGCCGAGTCGGACGCTTTTCGGCGCAAGAGCCGTTGGCACTTAGAAAATATTCGTTAATCTTGAACGGACCTCCAGGGGAAGAGGCCGAATTTCCACTTATTCTGGCCGACATCGGGAACCAGCCGAGTCGGACGCTTTACGGCGGAGCAGCCGTTGGCACTTAGAAAATATTCGTTAATCTTGAACGGACCTCCAGGGGAAGAGGCCGAATTTTCACTTGTTCTGGCCGACATCGGGAACCAGCCGAGTCGGACGCTTTACGGCGGAGCAGCCGTTGGCACTTTGAAAATATTCGTTAAACTTCAACTGACCTCCAGGGGAAGAGGCCGAATTTCCACTTGTTCTGGCCGACATCGGGAACCAGCCGAGTCGGACGCTTTACGGCGGAAGAGCCGATGGCACTTAGAAAATATTCGTTAAACTTGACAGGACCTCCAGGGGAAGAGGCCGAATTTTCGCTCGTTCAGGCCGACCGGAGGAACCGGCCGAGTCGGACACCTTACGGCGGAAGAGCCGATGGCACTTAGAAAATATTCGCCAAAATGTTCCGGACCTCCAGGGGAAGAGGCCGAATTTTCACTTGTTCAGGCCGACCGGAGGAACCGGCCGAGTCGGACACCTTACGGCGGAAGAGCCGATGGCACTTAGAAAATATTCGTTAAACTTGACAGGACCTCCAGGGGAAGAGGCCGAATTTTCGCTCGTTCGGGCCGACCGGAGGAACCGGCCGAGTCGGACACCTTACGGCGGAAGAGCCGATGGCACTTAGAAAATATTCGTTAATCTTGAACGGACCTCCAGGGGAAGAGGCCGAATTTTCGCTCGTTCGGGCCGACCGGAGGAACCAGCCGGGTCGGACACGTTACGGCGCAACAGCCGTTGGCACTTTGAAAATATTCGCCAAAATGTTCCGGACCTCCAGGGGAAGAGGCCGTATTTTCGCTCGTTCGGGCCGACCGGAGGAACCGGCCGGGTCGGACACGTTACGGCGCAACAGCCGTTAGCACTTAGAAATTATTCGTTAAACTTGAACGGACCTCCAGGGTTAAGAGGCCGAATTTTCGCTCGTTCGGGCCGACCGGAGGAACCAGCCGGGTCGGACACTTTACGGCCCAACAGCCGTTGGCACTTTGAAAATATTCGCCAAAGTCGTCCGGACCTCCAGGGGAAGAGGCCGAATTTTCGCTCGTTCGGGCCGACCGGAGGAACCAGCCGGGTCGGACACTTTACGGCGGAACGGCCGTTGGCACTTTGAAAATATTCGCCAAAATGTTCCGGACCTCCAGGGGAAGAGGCCGAATTTTCGCTCGTTCGGGCCGACCGGAGGAACCGGCCGGGTCGGACACGTTACGGCGCAACAGCCGTTGGCACTTTGAAAATATTCGCCAAAATGTTCCGGACCTCCAGGGGAAGAGGCCGAATTTTCGCTCGTTCGGGCCGACCGGAGGAACCAGCCGGGTCGGACACTTTACGGCCCAACAGCCGTTGGCACTTTGAAAATATTCGCCAAAGTCGTCCGGACCTCCAGGGGAAGAGGCCGAATTTTCGCTCGTTCAGGCCGACCGGAGGAACCAGCCGGGTCGGACACGTTACGGCGCAACAGCCGTTCGCACTTAGAAAATATTCGCCAAAGTCGTCCGGACCTCCAGGGGAAGAGGCCGAATTTTCGCTCGTTCGGGCCGACCGGAGGAACCAGCCGGGTCGGACACGTTACGGCGGAACAGCCGTTGGCACTTTGAAAATATTCGCCAAAATGTTCCGGACCTCCAGGGGAAGAGGCCGAATTTTCGCTCGTTCGGGCCGACCGGGAGAACCAGCCGAGGCGGACACTTTACGGCGGTTGAGCCGTTGGCACTTAGAAATTATTCAGACTTCCATCAAACACACATCGGCCTTTTGCCGTCACTGCCCGGGATGGGCACCGTGGTAGCTCGGACAGTTCGTGTGACAGCTTCCGCTGGCACTTAGAAAATTTTTAAAATGAAAATAAACAGTTCTGCACATACGTGCCGACTATATTTTGCGAAAGGGGGGTAAAGTGATGAGTACACTAACTGGGGGGACCAAGTACATAAAGCCTACCCCTGGTACCTCAGAGAGGCCGAATTTTCGAATTCTGAGGCCGAGCTGGGGAACCAGACGAGGCGGACACTTTTCCGAGCGAGAGCCGATGGCACTTAGAAAATTTTCGGCTAAGTCGGCAGGACTTCCAGAGCGAGAGGCCGAAATATTCGTCATCTGTGGCCGACCGGGGAACCAGCGAAGGCGGATAGGCGGTCACGGAGGTCCCGCCGGCTGGTCCGCGGGCCAATTTGGGTCCCGTAATTTAGCGGTCGCGGTCCGGAATCCACGCCGAGCGGGGAACCAGCGGAGGCGGATAGGCGGTCACGGAGGTCCCGCCGGCTGGTCCGCGGGCCAATTGGGGTCCCGTAAGTTAGCGGTCGCGGCCCGGAATTCGCGCCGGCCGGGGAACCAGCGCAGGCGGATAGGCGGTCACGGAGGTCCCGCCGGCTGGTCCGCGGGCCAATCGGGGTCCCGTAAGTTAGCGGTCGCGGCCCGGAATTCGCGCCGGCCGGGGAACCAGCGCAGGCGGATAGGCGGTCACGGAGGTCCCGCCGGCTGGTCCGCGGGCCAATCGGGGTCCCGTAAGTTAGCGGTCGCGGCCCGGAATTCGCGCCGGCCGGGGAACCAGCGCAGGCGGATAGGCGGTCACGGAGGTCCCGCCGGCTGGTCCGCGGGCCAATCGGGGTCCCGTAAGTTAGCGGTCGCGGCCCGGAATTCGCGCCGGCCGGGGAACCAGCGCAGGCGGATAGGCGGTCACGGAGGTCCCGCCGGCTGGTCCGCGGGCCAATCGGGGTCCCGTAAGTTAGCGGTCGCGGCCCGGAATTCGCGCCGGCCGGGGAACCAGCGCAGGCGGATAGGCGGTCACGGAGGTCCCGCCGGCTGGTCCGCGGGCCAATCGGGGTCCCGTAAGTTAGCGGTCGCGGCCCGGAATTCGCGCCGGCCGGGGAACCAGCGCAGGCGGATAGGCGGTCACGGAGGTCCCGCCGGCTGGTCCGCGGGCCAATCGGGGTCCCGTAAGTTAGCGGTCGCGGCCCGGAATCCGCGCCGGCCCGCAGCCACCGCCAGGCGGATAGGCTGTCACGGAGGTCCCGCCGGCCGGTCCGCGGGGGGAACTGCGCCCTCTGGCGGACACGCCATTGTAAATGAATGGGGTTTGGCACTTAGTGCATTTTTCGCCGAAGCCGACGAGCGCTCCGGGCGAGGAGGCCGGATTCTCGCCATCCGTGGCCGGCCGGGGAACCGGCCAAGGCGGATAGGCGGTCACGGGGGTCCCGCCGGCTGGTCCGCGGGCCAATTGGGGTCCCGTAAGTTAGCGGTCGCGGCCCGGAATCCGCGCCGGCCAGCAGCCACCGGGAGGCGGATAGGCTGTCACGGAGGTCCCGCCGGCTGGTCCGCGGGCCATTTAGGGTCCCGCGAGTGAGCGGTCGCGGTCCGGAATCCAGGCCGGCCAGGAGGCACCGCCAGGCGGATAGGCGGTCACGGAGGTCCCGCCAGCTGGTCCGCGGGCCATTTATGGTCCCGTAAGTTAGCGGTCGCGGCCCGGAATGCACGCCGGCCAGGAGGCACCGCCAGGCGGGTAGGCTGTCACGGAGGTCCCGCCGGCCGGTCCGCGGGCCAATTACCTCCAGCCGAGCGGATATGAACTTTATTAGCACCTTCTACGAGATGGCGGAGCCTTATTCGACAACCAGCACCTCGGCTTAGCATTTTCCACGGCCCGCTGATCTTCCAGAAGACGTCCAGCCGGTTTCCTCCTCACATTTTAAGCCGGCCGAGGCTTCCGGCACCCCGGCTAAGCTTTCTCCACGGCCCGCTGAGCTTCCAGGGGACCTCCGGCCGGTTCTCCCGGTGCCTCGCGCCTCGCTTTGTGAGCCGGCCGAGGCTTCCAGCACCTCGGCTGAGCGTTTCCCACGGCCCGCTGAGCTTCCAGGGGACCTCCAGCCGGTTCTCCCGGTGCCTCGCGCCTCGCTTTGTGAGCCGGCCGAGGCTTCCAGCACCTCGGCTGAGCGTTTCCCACGGCCCGCTGAGCTTCCAGGGTACCTCCAGCCGGTTCTCCCGGTGCCTCGCGCCTCGCTTTGAGAGCCGGCCGAGGCTTCCAGCACCTCGGCTGAGCGTTTTCGGCGGCCCGTTGCTCTCCCGGAGGTCGCAACGGGGAGTTACCTCCCTCTCGCGGACACGGCGAGTAAATACACCGCCTCTCGCACTTGGCGCACACTCACTCGCATTGCTACGCCTCCCGTGGCACTTTAAGCGGCCGAACGGCGGGAGTAACTACGACTCTCTTAAGGTAGGCTCACTTGACTATTTATTCATGTATTTATTTATTTTTGACGGTTCGCGGAGGCGATGACGCTCCGCGCGGGTAAACGGCGGGAGTAACTGTGACTCTCTTAAGGTAGGCTCACTTGACATCTATTTATTTATGTATTTATTTATTTTTGACGGTTCGCGGAGGCGATGACGCTCCGCGCGGGTAAACGGCGGGAGTAACTGTGACTCTCTTAAGGTAGGCTCACTTGACATCTATTTATTTATGTATTTATTTATTTTTGACGGTTCGCGGAGGCGATGACGCTCCGCGCGGGTAAACGGCGGGAGTAACTGTGACTCTCTTAAGGTAGGCTCACTTGACATCTATTTATTTATGTATTTATTTATTTTTGACGGTTCGCGGAGGCGATGACGCTCCGCGCGGGTAAACGGCGGGAGTAACTGTGACTCTCTTAAGGTAGGCTCACTTGACATCTATTTATTTATGTATTTATTTATTTTTGACGGTTCGCGGAGGCGATGACGCTCCGCGCGGGTAAACGGCGGGAGTAACTGTGACTCTCTTAAGGTAGGCTCACTTGACATCTATTTATTTATGTATTTATTTATTTTTGACGGTTCGCGGAGGCGATGACGCTCCGCGCGGGTAAACGGCGGGAGTAACTGTGACTCTCTTAAGGTAGGCTCACTTGACATCTATTTATTTATGTATTTATTTATTTTTGACGGTTCGCGGAGGCGATGACGCTCCGCGCGGGTAAACGGCGGGAGTAACTGTGACTCTCTTAAGGTAGGCTCACTTGACATCTATTTATTTATGTATTTATTTATTTTTGACGGTTCGCGGAGGCGATGACGCTCCGCGCGGGTAAACGGCGGGAGTAACTGTGACTCTCTTAAGGTAGGCTCACTTGACATTTATTTATTTATGAATTTATTTATTTTTGACGGTTCGCGGAGGCGATGACGCTCCGCGCGGGTAAACGGCGGGAGTAACTGTGACTCTCTTAAGGTAGCCTGACTCGACGTCTTTTTCAACGGTGGCTGGAGGACCCGGGCGGTTCTCGGGGGTGCGTCGCTCCTCACTTTTGACGCCCGAGGAGGCTCCCGGCACCTCGGCTACGCGTTTTCGGCGGCCCGCTGAGCTTCCAGAAGACCTCCAGCCGGTTCTCCCGGTGCTTTCCTCCTCACGTTTTAAGCCGGCCGAGGCTCCCGGCACCCCGGCCAAGCGTTTCCCACGGCCCGCTGAGCTTCCAGGGGACCTCCGGCCGGTTCTCCGCGCGCTTTCCTCCTCACTTTTAAGCCGGCCGAGGCTTCCGGCACCCCGGCCAAGCGTTTCCCACGTCCCGCTGAGCTTCCAGGGGACCTCCGGCCGGTTCTCCGCGCGCTTTCCTCCTCACATTTTAAGCCGGCCGAGGCTCCAGGCACCCCGGCTAAGCTTTCTCCACGGCCCGCTGAGCTTCCAGGGGACCTCCGGCCGGTTCTCCGCGCGCTTTCCTCCTCACTTTTAAGCCGGCCGAGGCTTCCGGCACCCCGGCCAAGCCTTTCCCACGGCCCGCTGAGCTTCCAGGGGACATCCAGCCGGTTCTCCGCGCGCCCCCCTCCTAACTCGACGCCCGAGGAGGCTCCAGGCACCCCGGCCGAGCCTTTTCGGCGGCCCGCTGATCTCCCGGAGGTCGCAACGGGGAATTGCCTCCCTCTCGCGGACACGGCGCGTAAATGCACCGCCTCTCGCACTTTGCGCACACTCACTCGCATCGCTACGCCTCCCGTGGCACTTTAAGCGACCGGGACCACCGCGAGCGCGGGCGATGACTAAGAGGCTCCCCGGCCGGCCTCGCGGAGCTCCGACGCTCCCCCGCGGGACTTCCGGCGGCCGGCCGGAGCCTCGGCACGGCTGCCGCACTCCCTAATAACACCCCGCGGACCCCCGCGAGCCGAACGCTCGCTGCCGCGGGCGACCCGTGCCAAGGCGGACGCGTGACGGCGCGGGAGCCCTCGGCACTATATCACGGTCACGTATGTAGTCAAATCGTGTAAAATCACCGTTAGTTTATTCATAATATAGGTAATAATTAAATAAATATTAACATCGCGTATATCATTAATAAACACATGTATGTATTTATTTAATAATTAAATAAATATTAACATCGCGTATAATCATGCGCAATACTTCGTGGCCGACCGGGGAACCGGCGAAGGCGGACGCATCGCGGCGCGAGAGCCGTTGGCACTTTGGAAAAATAAATAAATAAATAAATAAATAAATAATAATTCGCCGACCGGGCTCCGGGGGGAGAGGCCGATTTTTGGCCGTTCGTGGCCGACCGGGGAACCGGCGAAGGCGGACGCATCGCGGCGCGAGAGCCGTTGGCACTTTGGAAAAATAAATAAATAAATAAATAAATAATTCGCCGACCGGGCTCCGGGGCAAGAGGCCGAATTTTCGCTCGTTCGGGCCGACCGGGGAACCGGCGAAGGCGGACGCAGCGCGGCGCGAGAGCCGTTGGCACTTTGAAAAAAAAAAAAAAAAAAAAAATTCGCCCACCGGGCTCCGGGGGAAGAGGCCGGCTTTTCGCCGTTCGCGGCCGACCGGGGAACCGGCGAAAGCGGACGCGCTCTCTAACGAGCCCCGCCGGCCGGAGGAAGTGCGCCCTCTGGCGGACACGCCGTTGTAAATGAATGGGGTTTGGCACTTAGTGCATTTTTCGCCCAAGTCGAAGCGCGCTCCGGGCGAGGAGGCCGGATTCTCGCCACCCGTGGCCGGCCGGGGAACCGGCCAAGGCGGACGCGCTCTCTAACGAGCCCCGCCGGCCGGAGGAAGTGCGCCCTCTGGCGGACACGCCGTTGTAAATGAATGGGGTTTGGCACTTGGTGCATTTTTCGCCCAAGTCGAAGCGCGCTCCGGGCGAGGAGGCCGGATTCTCGCCACCCGTGGCCGGCCGGGGAACCGGCGAAGGCGGATAGGCTTTCACGGAGGATCCGCCGGCTGGTCCGCGGGCCGATTAGGGTCCCGCGAGTGAGCGGTGGCGGTCCGGAATCCAGGCCGGCCAGGAGGCACCGCCAGGCGGATAGGCTTTCACGGAGGAGCCGCCGGCTGGTCCGCGGGCCGTTTAGGGTCCCGCGAGTGAGCGGTGGCGGTCCGGAATCCAGGCCGGCCAGGAGGCACCGCCAGGCGGATAGGCTTTCACGGAGGACCCGCCGGCTGGTCCGCGGGCCGTTTAGGGTCCCGCGAGTGAGCGGTCGCGGTCCGGAATCCAGGCCGGCCAGGAGGCACCGCCAGGCGGATAGGCTTTCACGGAGGACCCGCCGGCTGGTCCGCGGGCCGTTTAGGCTCCCGTAAGTTAGCGGTCGCGGTCCGGAATACAGGCCGTCCAGGAGGCACTGCCAGGCGGATACACTCTCTAACGAGCCCCGCCGGCTGGTCCGCCGGGGGAAGTGCGCCCTCTGGCGGACACGCCGTTGTAAATGAATGGGGTTTGGCACTTAGTGCATTTTTCGACCAGCGGCAACGCAGGCTGACGGGCGGCCGCTTCCACGGGCCGGTACTACTCTACGGAGGCGCTAGCCGCCTCCGGTGGGGGCCGTGTGATCTCGCTGGATGCCCGAGGACCTTCCGCGAGGCCCGGCCGCAGCTTTTACGCGCGCCCGGTCCTATTACCTGGTGGAAGCTGGAGGCCGGGGCTCCGCAGCTCGCCGCCCGGGGACCTTCCGCGAGGCCCGGCCGCAGCTTTTACGCACCACCGCTGCTATTCTCTGGCTCCGGCTTCGTCCCGGAGGGTGCTTGGGGAACGGCGGCGCACACCGCGAACGGCCGGTGGCGGTCGGCTGGTGGCGGTCGGCTGGTGGCTGTCGGCTGGTGGCGGTCGGGGGTGGCGCTTGGGGATGGCGCTTGGGGATGGTGGCTGTCGGCTGGTGGCGGTCGGCTGGTGGCGGTCGGCTGGTGGCGGTCGGCTGGTGGCGGTCGGGGGTGGCGCTTGGGGATGGCGCTTGGGGATGGTGGCTGTCGGCTGGTGGCGGTCGGCTGGTGGCGGTCGGGGGGTGGCGGTCGGGGATGGCGCTTGGGGATGGTGGCTGTCGCCTTGTGGCGGTCGGCTGGTGGCGGTCGCCTTGTGGCGGTCGCCTTGTGGCGGTCGGGGATGGCGCTTGGGGATGGTGGCTGTCGCCTTGTGGCGGTCGGCTGGTGGCGGTCGCCTTGTGGCGGTCGCCTTGTGGCGGTCGGGGATGGCGCTTGGGGATGGTGGCTGTCGCCTTGTGGCGGTCGGCTGGTGGCGGTCGGCTGGTGGCGGTCGGGGGGTGGCGGTCGGGGATGGCGCTTGGGGATGGTGGCTGTCGCCTTGTGGCGGTCGGGGGGTGGCGGTCGGGGATGGCGCTTGGGGATGGTGGCTGTCGCCTTGTGGCGGTCGGCTGGTGGCGGTCGGCTGGTGGCGGTCGGCTGGTGGCGGTCGGGGGGTGGCGGTCGGGGGTGGCGCTTGGGGATGGTGGCTGTCGCCTTGTGGCGGTCGGCTGGTGGCGGTCGCCTTGTGGCGGTCGGGGGGCGGCGGTCGGGGGTGGCGCTTGGGGATGGTGGCTGTCGGCTGGTGGCGGTCGGCTGGTGGCGGTCGGCTGGTGGCGGTCGGCTGGTGGCGGTCGGGGGTGGCGCTTGGGGATGGCGCTTGGGGATGGTGGCTGTCGCCTTGTGGCGGTCGGCTGGTGGCGGTCGCCTTGTGGCGGTCGGGGATGGCGCTTGGGGATGGTGGCTGTCGCCTTGTGGCGGTCGCCTTGTGGCGGTCGCCTTGTGGCGGTCGGGGATGGCGCTTGGGGATGGTGGCTGTCGCCTTGTGGCGGTCGGCGGTGGTGGTTTGGGACCGGCGTCCGGCGCAAAGTGCGTGTTGCGCGGGCCGGAGAAAATTTAGGCCAGGGGCCCGCCGCTGGAGAAATTTTTAGGTACCAGGGGTGGATTTTTTTTGTCACCGCAGGAGGGGGACGTTGCCTCCGTCCGTGTCCGACGGAAAGTGCGTGTTGCGCGGGCCGGAGAAAGTTTAGGCCAGGGGCCCGCCGCTGGAGAAATTTTTAGGTACCAGGGGTGGATTTTTTTTGTCACCGCAGGAGGGGGACGTTGCCTCCGTCGGTGTCCGGCGGAAAGTGCGTGTTGCGCGGCCCGGAGAAAGTTTAGGCCCGGGGCCCGCCGCTGGAGGAATTTTTAGGTACCAGGAGCGGATGTACTTACTTCCACAGCGCCCGCGCGCTCCCGGCCGGTGTCCGAGGATGCTGCCTCATCCCCGGACGCGCCTCTTACGCACGCCCGCTGTCATCCTCCGGAGACTGAGTTCCACTTAGTGGAGGCTACGTTCCACTTGGGGGAGGCTGCCTACTCCCGGCTGACGCCCGAGGATGCTGCCTCATCCCCGGACGCGCCTCTTACGCACGCCCGGTGTCATCCTCCGATCACTAAGTTCCACTTGGAGGTTCACAAGACGGGCGCGGACGCACATCCACGCCCGGCCAGAGTGACCGAGAGGCGGACATACGTTATCTTACGCACGCCCGCTGACATCCTCCGACGACTAAGTTCCGCTTGCGGGAGGCTGCCTCCTCCCGCCCGCCGCCCGGGGATGCTGCCTCATCCCCGGACGAGCCTCTTACGCACGCCCGCTGTCATCATCCAACAACTAAGTTCCGCTTGCGGGAGGCTGCCTCCTCCCGCCCGCCGCCCGGGGATGCTGCCTCATCCCCGGACGAGACTCTTACGCACGCCCGCTGTCATCCTCCAACAACTAAGTTCCACTTGCGGGAGGCTGCCTCCTCCCGCCCGCCGCCCGGGGATGCTGCCTCATCCCCGGACGAGCCTCTTACGCACGCCCGCTGTCATCCTCCAACAACTAAGTTCCACTTGCGGGAGGCTGCCTCCTCCCGCCCGCCGCCCGGGGATGCTGCCTCATCCCCGGGCGAGCCTATTACGCACGCCCGCTGTCATCCTCCAACAACTAAGTTCCACTTGCGGGAGGCTGCCTCCTCCCGCCCGCCGCCCGGGGATGAGGCAGCATCCCCGGGCGAGCCTCTTACGCACGCCCGCTGTCATCCTCCAACGACTAAGTTCCACCTGCGGGAGGCTGCCTCCTCCCGCCCGC
>NW_026061669.1:67500-80000 GCF_024217435.2 Syngnathus scovelli
TTTGAGAAATCGGTTTCGCGGTCGACCGGCGCGGCCGGCGGACGCCCACGTGGCGTGCCGCAAGTCGGATCGCGCGCTCGGCCTCCGTGGATGGCCTCTGGGTGAGGTTGAGCCGGGGCGTCTCGGTTTCGCTGCCGTACGGTTCGCGCTAGGCCTGCGCGGGCGGCGCGGGGCGCGCGCTCGCGCGGCGGCCTAGCGCTGGAGTGCGACCCGCAAGTGGGGAGGAACCGTCCACCCAACGCCGGCGGTAGCCGGGGCCGGTGGGGGCCCTACCAAGGCGGGTCATGGGCGCATGTCGGTCAGGTTATAAGAGTGTTTTTTTCGCTCCGGGCTAGAGCCGGGTGAGGTCGTCTCGAACCACGTGCCTGAAGGCCGCCTCGCGCCGGATTCGGCCCCGCTCATTCGTCGGAGTGACCGCCCGACGCGGGCATCGCTAGATTAGCCGTGGCCCCGATCCTTCCCCATCGACAGCCTTTCGCCCCCTTCGCTCCGGCCTCTGAGGCGGCCGGTACCCCTTTCTTGGATGAGACAGAACCCTTGACGGGCCGTTCGCAGATTTTTGCCCGGCCTGTGTTTAAGGAGGCGGCCGGTACCTCCCTCCTTGGATGACCAACAACCCTTGACGGGCCATTCGCAGATTTTTGCCCGGCCTGTGTTTAAGGAGGCGGCCGGTACCTCCCTCCTTGGATGACCTTCTACCCTTGACGGGCCATTCGCAGATTTTTGCCCGGCCTGTGTTTAAGGAGGCGGCCGGTACCTCCCTCCTTGGATGACCTTCTACCCTTGACGGGCCATTCGCAGATTTTTGCCCGGCCTGTGTTTAAGGAGGCGGCCGGTACCTCCCTCCTTGGATGACCCACTACCCTTGACGGGCCCATTCGCAGATTTTTGCCCGGCCTGTGTTTAGGGAGGCGACCGGTCCTCCGTAGCTTGATCGGATTTCCCTTCCGGCCTGTGTTTAAGGAGGCGGCCGGTCCTCCGTAGCTTGATCGGATTTCCCTTCCAGCCTGTGTTTAAGGAGGCGGCTGGTCCTCCCCGGTCGGTTGCCAAGCGACCGGGACCCGCAAGTGGGCAGGAACCGTCCACCCAACGCCGGCGAGCCGGGGCCGGTGGGGGCCCTACCAAGGCGGGTCTAACTTCAGGCGGTGCAAACGGGGGAGGGGGGTAAGGACGGCTGCCGGGAGCAGACAGCCGTCCCCGGGAGGGGGTAGTAGCTTCGCGGCGGCCGCCGGGAGCAGACGGCCGTCCGCGGATTCTGCCAATGCCTGTAGGACTTTGAATATTTCACAGCCGTGCTGTGGCACTTAGAAAATTTTTCAGAGATGTGGCACTTAGAAAGTTTTTCAGAGATGTGGCACTTAGAAAGTTTTTCAGAGATGTGGCACTTAGAAAGTTTTTCAGAGATGTGGCACTTTGAACATTTTTGAGAGATGTGGCACTTTGAAAATTTTTGAGAAATGTGGCACTTTGAAAATTTTTGAGAAATGTGGCACTTTGAAAATTTTTGAGAAATGTGGCACTTAGAAAATTTTCTCTCTCTCTCTGGAAGTGCCGTGCCTTCTTCAGTTCTGCTATCCGAGCAGGGGACGCTTGCTGGCGGCCGTTACCAGCGCTCGGACCAGGCCCAATTGATTTGCATGGAAAACAATTGCGTCCCCCATGCTCGTTCTGACTATATTTTGCGAAAGGGGGGTAAAGTGATGAGTACACTAAGTGGGGGGACCAACCCATGTACTCTAGAAAAAGTACATGGGTTGACAAAAGACCAGTTCGTACTGCACCCCTGGTACCCAAACCCCTGGTACCTTTAGGCACTTAGAAAAATTTCGCCCAAATTTGGAGGTCGCTCCAGGGGAAGAGGCCGAATTTTCGCCTATTACGGCCGACCGCGGGAACCAGCCGAGGCGGACGCTTTTCGGCGCAAGAGCCGTTGGCACTTAGAAAATATTCGCTAAACTTCAAAGGACCTCCAGGGGAAGAGGCCGAATTGTCACTTTTTCTGGCCGACATCGGGAACCAGCCGAGTCGGACTCTTTACGGCGGAGCAGCCGTTGGCACTTAGAAAATATTCGCCAAACTCGGCCGGACTTCCAGGGGAAGAGGCCGAATTGTCACTTGTTCTGCCCGACATCGGGAACCAGCCGAGTCGGACACTTTAAGGCGGAGCAGCCGTTGGCACTTAGAAAATATTCGCCAAACTTGAACGGACCTCCAGGGGAAGAGGCCGAATTTTCACCTGTTCTGGCCGACATCGGGAACCAGCCGAGTCGGACGCTTTTCGGCGCAAGAGCCGTTGGAACTTAGAAAATATTCGCTAAACTTCAAAGGACCTCCAGGGGAAGAGGCCGAATTGTCACTTGTTCTGGCCGACATCGGGAACCAGCCGAGTCGGACTCTTTACGGCGGAGCAGCCGTTGGCACTTAGAAAATATTCGCCAAACTCGGCCGGACTTCCAGGGGAAGAGGCCGAATTGTCACTTGTTCTGCCCGACATCGGGAACCAGCCGAGTCGGACACTTTAAGGCGGAGCAGCCGTTGGCACTTAGAAAATATTCGCCAAACTTGAACGGACCTCCAGGGGAAGAGGCCGAATTTTCACCTGTTCTGGCCGACATCGGGAACCAGCCGAGTCGGACGCTTTAAGGCGGAGCAGCCGTTGGCACTTAGAAAATATTCGTTAAACTTGAAAGGACTTCCAGGGGAAGAGGCCGAATTGTCACTTGTTCTGGCCGACATCGGGAACCAGCCGAGTCGGACGCTTTAAGGCGGAGCAGCCGTCGGCACTTAGAAAATATTCGTTAAACTTGAAAAGACCTCCAGGGGAAGAGGCCGAATTGTCACTTGTTCTGGCCGACATCGGGAACCAGACGAGTCGGGCCCTTTAAGGCTGAGCAGCCCTTGGCACTTAGGAAATATTTGCCTTAACTCGGCCGGACTTCCAGGGGAAGAGGCCGGATTTTCACTTGTTCTGGCCAACATCGGGAACCAGCCGAGTCGGACACTTAAAGGCTGAGCAGCCGTTGGCACTTAGGAAATATTTGCCTTAACTCGGCCGGACTTCCAGGGGAAGAGGCCGGATTTTCACTTGTTCTGGCCGACATCGGGAACCAGCCGAGTCGGACACTTTAAGGCTGAGCAGCCGTTGGCACTTAGGAAATATTTGCCTTAACTCGGCCGGACTTCCAGGGGAAGAGGCCGATTTTTCACTTGTTCTGGCCGACCGGGGGAACCAGCCGAGTCGGACACTTTACGGCGGAGCAGCCGTTGGCACTTAGGAAATATTCGCCAAAATGTTCCGGACCTCCAGGGGAAGAGGCCAAATTTTCACTTGTTCTGGCCGACCGGGTGAACCGGCCGAGGCGGACACTTTACGGCGGAGCAGCCGTTGGCACTTAGGAAATATTCGCCAAAATGTTCCGGACCTCCAGGGGAAGAGGCCAAATTTTCACTTGTTCTGGCCGACCGGGTGAACCGGCCGAGGCGGACACTTTACGGCGGAGCAGCCGTTGGCACTTAGGAAATATTCGCCAAAATGTTCCGGACCTCCAGGGGAAGAGGCCGAATTTTCACTTGTTCTGGCCGACCGGGGGAACCAGCCGAGGCGGACACTTTACGGCGGAGCAGCCGTTGGCACTTAGGAAATATTCGCCAAAATGTTCCGGACCTCCAGGGGAAGAGGCCGAATTTTCGCTCGTTCGGGCCGACCGGGAGAACCAGCCGAGGCGGACACTTTACGGCGGTTGAGCCGTTGGCACTTAGAAATTATTCAGACTTCCATCAAACACACATCGGCCTTTTGCCGTCACTGCCCGGGATGGGCACCGTGGTAGCTCGGACAGTTCGCGTGACAGCTTCCGCTGGCACTTAGACAATTTTTAAAATGAAAATAAACAGTTCTGCACATACGTGCCGACTATATTTTGCGAAATGGGGGTAAAGTGATGAGTACACTAAGTGGGGGGACCAAGTACATAAAGCCCACCCCTGGTACCTCAGAGAGGCCGAATTGACACATTTTGTGTCCGACCGCGGGAACCAGCCGAGGCGGACGCTTTTCGGCGCAAGAGCCGTTGGCACTTAGAAAATATTCGTTAATCTTGAACGGACCTCCAGGGGAAGAGGCCGAATTTTCACTTGTTCTGGCCGACATCGGGAACCAGCCGAGGCGGACGCTTTTCGGCGCAAGAGCCGTTGGCACTTAGAAAATATTCGTTAATCGTGAACGGACCTCCAGGGGAAGAGGCCGAATTTTCACTTGTTCTGGCCGACATCGGGAACCAGCCGAGGCGGACGCCTTTCGGCGCAAGAGCCGTTGGCACTTAGAAAATATTCGTTAATCTTGAACGGACCTCCAGGGGAAGAGGCCGAATTTTCACTTGTTCTGGCCGACATCGGGAACCAGCCGAAGCGGACGCTTTACGGCGGAGCAGCCGTTGGCACTT
The DNA here is from genome assembly GCF_024217435.2 of Syngnathus scovelli. Classification (NCBI taxonomy): domain Eukaryota; kingdom Metazoa; phylum Chordata; class Actinopteri; order Syngnathiformes; family Syngnathidae; genus Syngnathus; species Syngnathus scovelli. The sequence continues at coordinate 71,943 of NW_026061669.1, forward strand.
AGAAAATATTCGTTAATCTTGAACGGACCTCCAGGGGAAGAGGCCGAATTTTCACTTGTTCTGGCCGACATCGGGAACCAGCCGAGTCGGACGCTTTTCGGCGCAAGAGCCGTTGGCACTTAGAAAATATTCGTTAATCTTGAACGGACCTCCAGGGGAAGAGGCCGAATTTTCACTTGTTCTGGCCGACATCGGGAACCAGCCGAGTCGGACTCTTTACGGCGGAACAGCCGTTGGCACTTAGGAAATATTCGCCGAACTCGGCCGGACTTCCAGGGGAAGAGGCCGAATTTTCACTTGTTCTGGCCGACATCGGGAACCAGCCGAGGCGGACGCTTTTCGGCGCAAGAGCCGTTGGCACTTAGAAAATATTCGTTAATCTTGAACGGACCTCCAGGGGAAGAGGCCGAATTTTCGCTCGTTCGGGCCGACCGGAGGAACCAGCCGGGTCGGACACGTTACGGCGCAACAGCCGTTGGCACTTTGAAAATATTCGCCAAAATGTTCCGGACCTCCAGGGGAAGAGGCCGTATTTTCGCTCGTTCGGGCCGACCGGAGGAACCGGCCGGGTCGGACACGTTACGGCGCAACAGCCGTTAGCACTTAGAAATTATTCGTTAAACTTGAACGGACCTCCAGGGTTAAGAGGCCGAATTTTCGCTCGTTCGGGCCGACCGGAGGAACCAGCCGGGTCGGACACTTTACGGCCCAACAGCCGTTGGCACTTTGAAAATATTCGCCAAAGTCGTCCGGACCTCCAGGGGAAGAGGCCGAATTTTCGCTCGTTCGGGCCGACCGGAGGAACCAGCCGGGTCGGACACTTTACGGCGGAACGGCCGTTGGCACTTTGAAAATATTCGCCAAAATGTTCCGGACCTCCAGGGGAAGAGGCCGAATTTTCGCTCGTTCGGGCCGACCGGAGGAACCGGCCGGGTCGGACACGTTACGGCGCAACAGCCGTTGGCACTTTGAAAATATTCGCCAAAATGTTCCGGACCTCCAGGGGAAGAGGCCGAATTTTCGCTCGTTCGGGCCGACCGGAGGAACCAGCCGGGTCGGACACTTTACGGCCCAACAGCCGTTGGCACTTTGAAAATATTCGCCAAAGTCGTCCGGACCTCCAGGGGAAGAGGCCGAATTTTCGCTCGTTCAGGCCGACCGGAGGAACCAGCCGGGTCGGACACGTTACGGCGCAACAGCCGTTCGCACTTAGAAAATATTCGCCAAAGTCGTCCGGACCTCCAGGGGAAGAGGCCGAATTTTCGCTCGTTCGGGCCGACCGGAGGAACCAGCCGGGTCGGACACGTTACGGCGGAACAGCCGTTGGCACTTTGAAAATATTCGCCAAAATGTTCCGGACCTCCAGGGGAAGAGGCCGAATTTTCGCTCGTTCGGGCCGACCGGGAGAACCAGCCGAGGCGGACACTTTACGGCGGTTGAGCCGTTGGCACTTAGAAATTATTCAGACTTCCATCAAACACACATCGGCCTTTTGCCGTCACTGCCCGGGATGGGCACCGTGGTAGCTCGGACAGTTCGTGTGACAGCTTCCGCTGGCACTTAGAAAATTTTTAAAATGAAAATAAACAGTTCTGCACATACGTGCCGACTATATTTTGCGAAAGGGGGGTAAAGTGATGAGTACACTAACTGGGGGGACCAAGTACATAAAGCCTACCCCTGGTACCTCAGAGAGGCCGAATTTTCGAATTCTGAGGCCGAGCTGGGGAACCAGACGAGGCGGACACTTTTCCGAGCGAGAGCCGATGGCACTTAGAAAATTTTCGGCTAAGTCGGCAGGACTTCCAGAGCGAGAGGCCGAATATTCGTCATCTGTGGCCGACCGGGGAACCAGCGAAGGCGGATAGGCGGTCACGGAGGTCCCGCCGGCTGGTCCGCGGGCCAATTTGGGTCCCGTAATTTAGCGGTCGCGGTCCGGAATCCACGCCGAGCGGGGAACCAGCGGAGGCGGATAGGCGGTCACGGAGGTCCCGCCGGCTGGTCCGCGGGCCAATTGGGGTCCCGTAAGTTAGCGGTCGCGGCCCGGAATTCGCGCCGGCCGGGGAACCAGCGCAGGCGGATAGGCGGTCACGGAGGTCCCGCCGGCTGGTCCGCGGGCCAATCGGGGTCCCGTAAGTTAGCGGTCGCGGCCCGGAATTCGCGCCGGCCGGGGAACCAGCGCAGGCGGATAGGCGGTCACGGAGGTCCCGCCGGCTGGTCCGCGGGCCAATCGGGGTCCCGTAAGTTAGCGGTCGCGGCCCGGAATTCGCGCCGGCCGGGGAACCAGCGCAGGCGGATAGGCGGTCACGGAGGTCCCGCCGGCTGGTCCGCGGGCCAATCGGGGTCCCGTAAGTTAGCGGTCGCGGCCCGGAATTCGCGCCGGCCGGGGAACCAGCGCAGGCGGATAGGCGGTCACGGAGGTCCCGCCGGCTGGTCCGCGGGCCAATCGGGGTCCCGTAAGTTAGCGGTCGCGGCCCGGAATTCGCGCCGGCCGGGGAACCAGCGCAGGCGGATAGGCGGTCACGGAGGTCCCGCCGGCTGGTCCGCGGGCCAATCGGGGTCCCGTAAGTTAGCGGTCGCGGCCCGGAATTCGCGCCGGCCGGGGAACCAGCGCAGGCGGATAGGCGGTCACGGAGGTCCCGCCGGCTGGTCCGCGGGCCAATCGGGGTCCCGTAAGTTAGCGGTCGCGGCCCGGAATCCGCGCCGGCCCGCAGCCACCGCCAGGCGGATAGGCTGTCACGGAGGTCCCGCCGGCCGGTCCGCGGGGGGAACTGCGCCCTCTGGCGGACACGCCATTGTAAATGAATGGGGTTTGGCACTTAGTGCATTTTTCGCCGAAGCCGACGAGCGCTCCGGGCGAGGAGGCCGGATTCTCGCCATCCGTGGCCGGCCGGGGAACCGGCCAAGGCGGATAGGCGGTCACGGGGGTCCCGCCGGCTGGTCCGCGGGCCAATTGGGGTCCCGTAAGTTAGCGGTCGCGGCCCGGAATCCGCGCCGGCCAGCAGCCACCGGGAGGCGGATAGGCTGTCACGGAGGTCCCGCCGGCTGGTCCGCGGGCCATTTAGGGTCCCGCGAGTGAGCGGTCGCGGTCCGGAATCCAGGCCGGCCAGGAGGCACCGCCAGGCGGATAGGCGGTCACGGAGGTCCCGCCAGCTGGTCCGCGGGCCATTTATGGTCCCGTAAGTTAGCGGTCGCGGCCCGGAATGCACGCCGGCCAGGAGGCACCGCCAGGCGGGTAGGCTGTCACGGAGGTCCCGCCGGCCGGTCCGCGGGCCAATTACCTCCAGCCGAGCGGATATGAACTTTATTAGCACCTTCTACGAGATGGCGGAGCCTTATTCGACAACCAGCACCTCGGCTTAGCATTTTCCACGGCCCGCTGATCTTCCAGAAGACGTCCAGCCGGTTTCCTCCTCACATTTTAAGCCGGCCGAGGCTTCCGGCACCCCGGCTAAGCTTTCTCCACGGCCCGCTGAGCTTCCAGGGGACCTCCGGCCGGTTCTCCCGGTGCCTCGCGCCTCGCTTTGTGAGCCGGCCGAGGCTTCCAGCACCTCGGCTGAGCGTTTCCCACGGCCCGCTGAGCTTCCAGGGGACCTCCAGCCGGTTCTCCCGGTGCCTCGCGCCTCGCTTTGTGAGCCGGCCGAGGCTTCCAGCACCTCGGCTGAGCGTTTCCCACGGCCCGCTGAGCTTCCAGGGTACCTCCAGCCGGTTCTCCCGGTGCCTCGCGCCTCGCTTTGAGAGCCGGCCGAGGCTTCCAGCACCTCGGCTGAGCGTTTTCGGCGGCCCGTTGCTCTCCCGGAGGTCGCAACGGGGAGTTACCTCCCTCTCGCGGACACGGCGAGTAAATACACCGCCTCTCGCACTTGGCGCACACTCACTCGCATTGCTACGCCTCCCGTGGCACTTTAAGCGGCCGAACGGCGGGAGTAACTACGACTCTCTTAAGGTAGGCTCACTTGACTATTTATTCATGTATTTATTTATTTTTGACGGTTCGCGGAGGCGATGACGCTCCGCGCGGGTAAACGGCGGGAGTAACTGTGACTCTCTTAAGGTAGGCTCACTTGACATCTATTTATTTATGTATTTATTTATTTTTGACGGTTCGCGGAGGCGATGACGCTCCGCGCGGGTAAACGGCGGGAGTAACTGTGACTCTCTTAAGGTAGGCTCACTTGACATCTATTTATTTATGTATTTATTTATTTTTGACGGTTCGCGGAGGCGATGACGCTCCGCGCGGGTAAACGGCGGGAGTAACTGTGACTCTCTTAAGGTAGGCTCACTTGACATCTATTTATTTATGTATTTATTTATTTTTGACGGTTCGCGGAGGCGATGACGCTCCGCGCGGGTAAACGGCGGGAGTAACTGTGACTCTCTTAAGGTAGGCTCACTTGACATCTATTTATTTATGTATTTATTTATTTTTGACGGTTCGCGGAGGCGATGACGCTCCGCGCGGGTAAACGGCGGGAGTAACTGTGACTCTCTTAAGGTAGGCTCACTTGACATCTATTTATTTATGTATTTATTTATTTTTGACGGTTCGCGGAGGCGATGACGCTCCGCGCGGGTAAACGGCGGGAGTAACTGTGACTCTCTTAAGGTAGGCTCACTTGACATCTATTTATTTATGTATTTATTTATTTTTGACGGTTCGCGGAGGCGATGACGCTCCGCGCGGGTAAACGGCGGGAGTAACTGTGACTCTCTTAAGGTAGGCTCACTTGACATCTATTTATTTATGTATTTATTTATTTTTGACGGTTCGCGGAGGCGATGACGCTCCGCGCGGGTAAACGGCGGGAGTAACTGTGACTCTCTTAAGGTAGGCTCACTTGACATTTATTTATTTATGAATTTATTTATTTTTGACGGTTCGCGGAGGCGATGACGCTCCGCGCGGGTAAACGGCGGGAGTAACTGTGACTCTCTTAAGGTAGCCTGACTCGACGTCTTTTTCAACGGTGGCTGGAGGACCCGGGCGGTTCTCGGGGGTGCGTCGCTCCTCACTTTTGACGCCCGAGGAGGCTCCCGGCACCTCGGCTACGCGTTTTCGGCGGCCCGCTGAGCTTCCAGAAGACCTCCAGCCGGTTCTCCCGGTGCTTTCCTCCTCACGTTTTAAGCCGGCCGAGGCTCCCGGCACCCCGGCCAAGCGTTTCCCACGGCCCGCTGAGCTTCCAGGGGACCTCCGGCCGGTTCTCCGCGCGCTTTCCTCCTCACTTTTAAGCCGGCCGAGGCTTCCGGCACCCCGGCCAAGCGTTTCCCACGTCCCGCTGAGCTTCCAGGGGACCTCCGGCCGGTTCTCCGCGCGCTTTCCTCCTCACATTTTAAGCCGGCCGAGGCTCCAGGCACCCCGGCTAAGCTTTCTCCACGGCCCGCTGAGCTTCCAGGGGACCTCCGGCCGGTTCTCCGCGCGCTTTCCTCCTCACTTTTAAGCCGGCCGAGGCTTCCGGCACCCCGGCCAAGCCTTTCCCACGGCCCGCTGAGCTTCCAGGGGACATCCAGCCGGTTCTCCGCGCGCCCCCCTCCTAACTCGACGCCCGAGGAGGCTCCAGGCACCCCGGCCGAGCCTTTTCGGCGGCCCGCTGATCTCCCGGAGGTCGCAACGGGGAATTGCCTCCCTCTCGCGGACACGGCGCGTAAATGCACCGCCTCTCGCACTTTGCGCACACTCACTCGCATCGCTACGCCTCCCGTGGCACTTTAAGCGACCGGGACCACCGCGAGCGCGGGCGATGACTAAGAGGCTCCCCGGCCGGCCTCGCGGAGCTCCGACGCTCCCCCGCGGGACTTCCGGCGGCCGGCCGGAGCCTCGGCACGGCTGCCGCACTCCCTAATAACACCCCGCGGACCCCCGCGAGCCGAACGCTCGCTGCCGCGGGCGACCCGTGCCAAGGCGGACGCGTGACGGCGCGGGAGCCCTCGGCACTATATCACGGTCACGTATGTAGTCAAATCGTGTAAAATCACCGTTAGTTTATTCATAATATAGGTAATAATTAAATAAATATTAACATCGCGTATATCATTAATAAACACATGTATGTATTTATTTAATAATTAAATAAATATTAACATCGCGTATAATCATGCGCAATACTTCGTGGCCGACCGGGGAACCGGCGAAGGCGGACGCATCGCGGCGCGAGAGCCGTTGGCACTTTGGAAAAATAAATAAATAAATAAATAAATAAATAATAATTCGCCGACCGGGCTCCGGGGGGAGAGGCCGATTTTTGGCCGTTCGTGGCCGACCGGGGAACCGGCGAAGGCGGACGCATCGCGGCGCGAGAGCCGTTGGCACTTTGGAAAAATAAATAAATAAATAAATAAATAATTCGCCGACCGGGCTCCGGGGCAAGAGGCCGAATTTTCGCTCGTTCGGGCCGACCGGGGAACCGGCGAAGGCGGACGCAGCGCGGCGCGAGAGCCGTTGGCACTTTGAAAAAAAAAAAAAAAAAAAAAATTCGCCCACCGGGCTCCGGGGGAAGAGGCCGGCTTTTCGCCGTTCGCGGCCGACCGGGGAACCGGCGAAAGCGGACGCGCTCTCTAACGAGCCCCGCCGGCCGGAGGAAGTGCGCCCTCTGGCGGACACGCCGTTGTAAATGAATGGGGTTTGGCACTTAGTGCATTTTTCGCCCAAGTCGAAGCGCGCTCCGGGCGAGGAGGCCGGATTCTCGCCACCCGTGGCCGGCCGGGGAACCGGCCAAGGCGGACGCGCTCTCTAACGAGCCCCGCCGGCCGGAGGAAGTGCGCCCTCTGGCGGACACGCCGTTGTAAATGAATGGGGTTTGGCACTTGGTGCATTTTTCGCCCAAGTCGAAGCGCGCTCCGGGCGAGGAGGCCGGATTCTCGCCACCCGTGGCCGGCCGGGGAACCGGCGAAGGCGGATAGGCTTTCACGGAGGATCCGCCGGCTGGTCCGCGGGCCGATTAGGGTCCCGCGAGTGAGCGGTGGCGGTCCGGAATCCAGGCCGGCCAGGAGGCACCGCCAGGCGGATAGGCTTTCACGGAGGAGCCGCCGGCTGGTCCGCGGGCCGTTTAGGGTCCCGCGAGTGAGCGGTGGCGGTCCGGAATCCAGGCCGGCCAGGAGGCACCGCCAGGCGGATAGGCTTTCACGGAGGACCCGCCGGCTGGTCCGCGGGCCGTTTAGGGTCCCGCGAGTGAGCGGTCGCGGTCCGGAATCCAGGCCGGCCAGGAGGCACCGCCAGGCGGATAGGCTTTCACGGAGGACCCGCCGGCTGGTCCGCGGGCCGTTTAGGCTCCCGTAAGTTAGCGGTCGCGGTCCGGAATACAGGCCGTCCAGGAGGCACTGCCAGGCGGATACACTCTCTAACGAGCCCCGCCGGCTGGTCCGCCGGGGGAAGTGCGCCCTCTGGCGGACACGCCGTTGTAAATGAATGGGGTTTGGCACTTAGTGCATTTTTCGACCAGCGGCAACGCAGGCTGACGGGCGGCCGCTTCCACGGGCCGGTACTACTCTACGGAGGCGCTAGCCGCCTCCGGTGGGGGCCGTGTGATCTCGCTGGATGCCCGAGGACCTTCCGCGAGGCCCGGCCGCAGCTTTTACGCGCGCCCGGTCCTATTACCTGGTGGAAGCTGGAGGCCGGGGCTCCGCAGCTCGCCGCCCGGGGACCTTCCGCGAGGCCCGGCCGCAGCTTTTACGCACCACCGCTGCTATTCTCTGGCTCCGGCTTCGTCCCGGAGGGTGCTTGGGGAACGGCGGCGCACACCGCGAACGGCCGGTGGCGGTCGGCTGGTGGCGGTCGGCTGGTGGCTGTCGGCTGGTGGCGGTCGGGGGTGGCGCTTGGGGATGGCGCTTGGGGATGGTGGCTGTCGGCTGGTGGCGGTCGGCTGGTGGCGGTCGGCTGGTGGCGGTCGGCTGGTGGCGGTCGGGGGTGGCGCTTGGGGATGGCGCTTGGGGATGGTGGCTGTCGGCTGGTGGCGGTCGGCTGGTGGCGGTCGGGGGGTGGCGGTCGGGGATGGCGCTTGGGGATGGTGGCTGTCGCCTTGTGGCGGTCGGCTGGTGGCGGTCGCCTTGTGGCGGTCGCCT
>NW_026061669.1:92500-103452 GCF_024217435.2 Syngnathus scovelli
CTCTTGTCGAGGGGCGCGGCGCTGCGCCGGCGACTTTGCCCGCGCGAGGCACGCTTTGCGATGGCCCGAGGCGGGAAGCTGCGCCCCGTCCGAGTCAGACTCGGTCGTTGCGGCCCGCCCGGTCACGCGATGCGGCCAGGATGCGGAGTTTTGCCGGCGCTGGGGGGATCCGGAAGGACGAAGGGGCGACGGTGGCGGTCACAGCTCGTCGCCTCCGTGACCCAGACGGGACTGTGCGCACCCCGAGTCAGACTCGGTTCGGCGCGGCCCGCTGCGGCCGGCTGGCGAGGTGAGATGTGGGCCATTGCCGCGCTCCCGACGAACCGTTCCGGGGGGCTGGTGACGTCGCGCGTTCGGCGCTGATGCTGCGACCGGGAGGGAAGCTGCGCCCCGTCCGAGTCAGACTCGGTCGTTGCGGCCCCCCCGAGCCCGCACGCCTCACGCGGAGGGGTCATACGCCCCGGCGGCCACGATAGACGCCTCCCGCTTCGCGGTGGTCGGGAAGGCGTGTGCGGATATGTGCGGAGGTTGGGACTCGGGCTTGGTCTTTGAGAAATCGGTTTCGCGGTCGACCGGCGCGGCCGGCGGACGCCCACGTGGCGTGCCGCAAGTCGGATCGCGCGCTCGGCCTCCGTGGATGGCCTCTGGGTGAGGTTGAGCCGGGGCGTCTCGGTTTCGCTGCCGTACGGTTCGCGCTAGGCCTGCGCGGGCGGCGCGGGGCGCGCGCTCGCGCGGCGGCCTAGCGCTGGAGTGCGACCCGCAAGTGGGGAGGAACCGTCCACCCAACGCCGGCGGTAGCCGGGGCCGGTGGGGGCCCTACCAAGGCGGGTCATGGGCGCATGTCGGTCAGGTTATAAGAGTGTTTTTTTCGCTCCGGGCTAGAGCCGGGTGAGGTCGTCTCGAACCACGTGCCTGAAGGCCGCCTCGCGCCGGATTCGGCCCCGCTCATTCGTCGGAGTGACCGCCCGACGCGGGCATCGCTAGATTAGCCGTGGCCCCGATCCTTCCCCATCGACAGCCTTTCGCCCCCTTCGCTCCGGCCTCTGAGGCGGCCGGTACCCCTTTCTTGGATGAGACAGAACCCTTGACGGGCCGTTCGCAGATTTTTGCCCGGCCTGTGTTTAAGGAGGCGGCCGGTACCTCCCTCCTTGGATGACCAACAACCCTTGACGGGCCATTCGCAGATTTTTGCCCGGCCTGTGTTTAAGGAGGCGGCCGGTACCTCCCTCCGCGGATGACCTTCTACCCTTGACGGGCCATTCGCAGATTTTTGCCCGGCCTGTGTTTAAGGAGGCGGCCGGTACCTCCCTCCTTGGATGACCTTCTACCCTTGACGGGCCATTCGCAGATTTTTGCCCGGCCTGTGTTTAAGGAGGCGGCCGGTACCTCCCTCCTTGGATGACCCACTACCCTTGACGGGCCCATTCGCAGATTTTTGCCCGGCCTGTGTTTAGGGAGGCGACCGGTCCTCCGTAGCTTGATCGGATTTCCCTTCCGGCCTGTGTTTAAGGAGGCGGCCGGTCCTCCGTAGCTTGATCGGATTTCCCTTCCAGCCTGTGTTTAAGGAGGCGGCTGGTCCTCCCCGGTCGGTTGCCAAGCGACCGGGACCCGCAAGTGGGCAGGAACCGTCCACCCAACGCCGGCGAGCCGGGGCCGGTGGGGGCCCTACCAAGGCGGGTCTAACTTCAGGCGGTGCAAACGGGGGAGGGGGGTAAGGACGGCTGCCGGGAGCAGACAGCCGTCCCCGGGAGGGGGTAGTAGCTTCGCGGCGGCCGCCGGGAGCAGACGGCCGTCCGCGGATTCTGCCAATGCCTGTAGGACTTTGAATATTTCACAGCCGTGCTGTGGCACTTAGAAAATTTTTCAGAGATGTGGCACTTAGAAAGTTTTTCAGAGATGTGGCACTTAGAAAGTTTTTCAGAGATGTGGCACTTAGAAAGTTTTTCAGAGATGTGGCACTTTGAACATTTTTGAGAGATGTGGCACTTTGAAAATTTTTGAGAAATGTGGCACTTTGAAAATTTTTGAGAAATGTGGCACTTTGAAAATTTTTGAGAAATGTGGCACTTAGAAAATTTTCTCTCTCTCTCTGGAAGTGCCGTGCCTTCTTCAGTTCTGCTATCCGAGCAGGGGACGCTTGCTGGCGGCCGTTACCAGCGCTCGGACCAGGCCCAATTGATTTGCATGGAAAACAATTGCGTCCCCCATGCTCGTTCTGACTATATTTTGCGAAAGGGGGGTAAAGTGATGAGTACACTAAGTGGGGGGACCAACCCATGTACTCTAGAAAAAGTACATGGGTTGACAAAAGACCAGTTCGTACTGCACCCCTGGTACCCAAACCCCTGGTACCTTTAGGCACTTAGAAAAATTTCGCCCAAATTTGGAGGTCGCTCCAGGGGAAGAGGCCGAATTTTCGCCTATTACGGCCGACCGCGGGAACCAGCCGAGGCGGACGCTTTTCGGCGCAAGAGCCGTTGGCACTTAGAAAATATTCGCTAAACTTCAAAGGACCTCCAGGGGAAGAGGCCGAATTGTCACTTTTTCTGGCCGACATCGGGAACCAGCCGAGTCGGACTCTTTACGGCGGAGCAGCCGTTGGCACTTAGAAAATATTCGCCAAACTCGGCCGGACTTCCAGGGGAAGAGGCCGAATTGTCACTTGTTCTGCCCGACATCGGGAACCAGCCGAGTCGGACACTTTAAGGCGGAGCAGCCGTTGGCACTTAGAAAATATTCGCCAAACTTGAACGGACCTCCAGGGGAAGAGGCCGAATTTTCACCTGTTCTGGCCGACATCGGGAACCAGCCGAGTCGGACGCTTTTCGGCGCAAGAGCCGTTGGAACTTAGAAAATATTCGCTAAACTTCAAAGGACCTCCAGGGGAAGAGGCCGAATTGTCACTTGTTCTGGCCGACATCGGGAACCAGCCGAGTCGGACTCTTTACGGCGGAGCAGCCGTTGGCACTTAGAAAATATTCGCCAAACTCGGCCGGACTTCCAGGGGAAGAGGCCGAATTGTCACTTGTTCTGCCCGACATCGGGAACCAGCCGAGTCGGACACTTTAAGGCGGAGCAGCCGTTGGCACTTAGAAAATATTCGCCAAACTTGAACGGACCTCCAGGGGAAGAGGCCGAATTTTCACCTGTTCTGGCCGACATCGGGAACCAGCCGAGTCGGACGCTTTAAGGCGGAGCAGCCGTTGGCACTTAGAAAATATTCGTTAAACTTGAAAGGACCTCCAGGGGAAGAGGCCGAATTGTCACTTGTTCTGGCCGACATCGGGAACCAGCCGAGTCGGACGCTTTAAGGCGGAGCAGCCGTCGGCACTTAGAAAATATTCGTTAAACTTGAAAAGACCTCCAGGGGAAGAGGCCGAATTGTCACTTGTTCTGGCCGACATCGGGAACCAGACGAGTCGGGCCCTTTAAGGCTGAGCAGCCCTTGGCACTTAGGAAATATTTGCCTTAACTCGGCCGGACTTCCAGGGGAAGAGGCCGGATTTTCACTTGTTCTGGCCAACATCGGGAACCAGCCGAGTCGGACACTTAAAGGCTGAGCAGCCGTTGGCACTTAGGAAATATTTGCCTTAACTCGGCCGGACTTCCAGGGGAAGAGGCCGGATTTTCACTTGTTCTGGCCGACATCGGGAACCAGCCGAGTCGGACACTTTAAGGCTGAGCAGCCGTTGGCACTTAGGAAATATTTGCCTTAACTCGGCCGGACTTCCAGGGGAAGAGGCCGATTTTTCACTTGTTCTGGCCGACCGGGGGAACCAGCCGAGTCGGACACTTTACGGCGGAGCAGCCGTTGGCACTTAGGAAATATTCGCCAAAATGTTCCGGACCTCCAGGGGAAGAGGCCAAATTTTCACTTGTTCTGGCCGACCGGGTGAACCGGCCGAGGCGGACACTTTACGGCGGAGCAGCCGTTGGCACTTAGGAAATATTCGCCAAAATGTTCCGGACCTCCAGGGGAAGAGGCCAAATTTTCACTTGTTCTGGCCGACCGGGTGAACCGGCCGAGGCGGACACTTTACGGCGGAGCAGCCGTTGGCACTTAGGAAATATTCGCCAAAATGTTCCGGACCTCCAGGGGAAGAGGCCGAATTTTCACTTGTTCTGGCCGACCGGGGGAACCAGCCGAGGCGGACACTTTACGGCGGAGCAGCCGTTGGCACTTAGGAAATATTCGCCAAAATGTTCCGGACCTCCAGGGGAAGAGGCCGAATTTTCGCTCGTTCGGGCCGACCGGGAGAACCAGCCGAGGCGGACACTTTACGGCGGTTGAGCCGTTGGCACTTAGAAATTATTCAGACTTCCATCAAACACACATCGGCCTTTTGCCGTCACTGCCCGGGATGGGCACCGTGGTAGCTCGGACAGTTCGCGTGACAGCTTCCGCTGGCACTTAGACAATTTTTAAAATGAAAATAAACAGTTCTGCACATACGTGCCGACTATATTTTGCGAAATGGGGGTAAAGTGATGAGTACACTAAGTGGGGGGACCAAGTACATAAAGCCCACCCCTGGTACCTCAGAGAGGCCGAATTGACACATTTTGTGTCCGACCGCGGGAACCAGCCGAGGCGGACGCTTTTCGGCGCAAGAGCCGTTGGCACTTAGAAAATATTCGTTAATCTTGAACGGACCTCCAGGGGAAGAGGCCGAATTTTCACTTGTTCTGGCCGACATCGGGAACCAGCCGAGGCGGACGCTTTTCGGCGCAAGAGCCGTTGGCACTTAGAAAATATTCGTTAATCGTGAACGGACCTCCAGGGGAAGAGGCCGAATTTTCACTTGTTCTGGCCGACATCGGGAACCAGCCGAGGCGGACGCCTTTCGGCGCAAGAGCCGTTGGCACTTAGAAAATATTCGTTAATCTTGAACGGACCTCCAGGGGAAGAGGCCGAATTTTCACTTGTTCTGGCCGACATCGGGAACCAGCCGAAGCGGACGCTTTACGGCGGAGCAGCCGTTGGCACTTAGAAAATATTCGTTAATCTTGAACGGACCTCCAGGGGAAGAGGCCGAATTTTCACTTGTTCTGGCCGACATCGGGAACCAGCCGAGTCGGACGCTTTTCGGCGCAAGAGCCGTTGGCACTTAGAAAATATTCGTTAATCTTGAACGGACCTCCAGGGGAAGAGGCCGAATTTTCACTTGTTCTGGCCGACATCGGGAACCAGCCGAGTCGGACTCTTTACGGCGGAACAGCCGTTGGCACTTAGGAAATATTCGCCGAACTCGGCCGGACTTCCAGGGGAAGAGGCCGAATTTTCACTTGTTCTGGCCGACATCGGGAACCAGCCGAGGCGGACGCTTTTCGGCGCAAGAGCCGTTGGCACTTAGAAAATATTCGTTAATCTTGAACGGACCTCCAGGGGAAGAGGCCGAATTTTCGCTCGTTCGGGCCGACCGGAGGAACCAGCCGGGTCGGACACGTTACGGCGCAACAGCCGTTGGCACTTTGAAAATATTCGCCAAAATGTTCCGGACCTCCAGGGGAAGAGGCCGTATTTTCGCTCGTTCGGGCCGACCGGAGGAACCGGCCGGGTCGGACACGTTACGGCGCAACAGCCGTTAGCACTTAGAAATTATTCGTTAAACTTGAACGGACCTCCAGGGTTAAGAGGCCGAATTTTCGCTCGTTCGGGCCGACCGGAGGAACCAGCCGGGTCGGACACTTTACGGCCCAACAGCCGTTGGCACTTTGAAAATATTCGCCAAAGTCGTCCGGACCTCCAGGGGAAGAGGCCGAATTTTCGCTCGTTCGGGCCGACCGGAGGAACCAGCCGGGTCGGACACTTTACGGCGGAACGGCCGTTGGCACTTTGAAAATATTCGCCAAAATGTTCCGGACCTCCAGGGGAAGAGGCCGAATTTTCGCTCGTTCGGGCCGACCGGAGGAACCGGCCGGGTCGGACACGTTACGGCGCAACAGCCGTTGGCACTTTGAAAATATTCGCCAAAATGTTCCGGACCTCCAGGGGAAGAGGCCGAATTTTCGCTCGTTCGGGCCGACCGGAGGAACCAGCCGGGTCGGACACTTTACGGCCCAACAGCCGTTGGCACTTTGAAAATATTCGCCAAAGTCGTCCGGACCTCCAGGGGAAGAGGCCGAATTTTCGCTCGTTCAGGCCGACCGGAGGAACCAGCCGGGTCGGACACGTTACGGCGCAACAGCCGTTCGCACTTAGAAAATATTCGCCAAAGTCGTCCGGACCTCCAGGGGAAGAGGCCGAATTTTCGCTCGTTCGGGCCGACCGGAGGAACCAGCCGGGTCGGACACGTTACGGCGGAACAGCCGTTGGCACTTTGAAAATATTCGCCAAAATGTTCCGGACCTCCAGGGGAAGAGGCCGAATTTTCGCTCGTTCGGGCCGACCGGGAGAACCAGCCGAGGCGGACACTTTACGGCGGTTGAGCCGTTGGCACTTAGAAATTATTCAGACTTCCATCAAACACACATCGGCCTTTTGCCGTCACTGCCCGGGATGGGCACCGTGGTAGCTCGGACAGTTCGTGTGACAGCTTCCGCTGGCACTTAGAAAATTTTTAAAATGAAAATAAACAGTTCTGCACATACGTGCCGACTATATTTTGCGAAAGGGGGGTAAAGTGATGAGTACACTAACTGGGGGGACCAAGTACATAAAGCCTACCCCTGGTACCTCAGAGAGGCCGAATTTTCGAATTCTGAGGCCGAGCTGGGGAACCAGACGAGGCGGACACTTTTCCGAGCGAGAGCCGATGGCACTTAGAAAATTTTCGGCTAAGTCGGCAGGACTTCCAGAGCGAGAGGCCGAATATTCGTCATCTGTGGCCGACCGGGGAACCAGCGAAGGCGGATAGGCGGTCACGGAGGTCCCGCCGGCTGGTCCGCGGGCCAATTTGGGTCCCGTAATTTAGCGGTCGCGGTCCGGAATCCACGCCGAGCGGGGAACCAGCGGAGGCGGATAGGCGGTCACGGAGGTCCCGCCGGCTGGTCCGCGGGCCAATTGGGGTCCCGTAAGTTAGCGGTCGCGGCCCGGAATTCGCGCCGGCCGGGGAACCAGCGCAGGCGGATAGGCGGTCACGGAGGTCCCGCCGGCTGGTCCGCGGGCCAATCGGGGTCCCGTAAGTTAGCGGTCGCGGCCCGGAATTCGCGCCGGCCGGGGAACCAGCGCAGGCGGATAGGCGGTCACGGAGGTCCCGCCGGCTGGTCCGCGGGCCAATCGGGGTCCCGTAAGTTAGCGGTCGCGGCCCGGAATTCGCGCCGGCCGGGGAACCAGCGCAGGCGGATAGGCGGTCACGGAGGTCCCGCCGGCTGGTCCGCGGGCCAATCGGGGTCCCGTAAGTTAGCGGTCGCGGCCCGGAATTCGCGCCGGCCGGGGAACCAGCGCAGGCGGATAGGCGGTCACGGAGGTCCCGCCGGCTGGTCCGCGGGCCAATCGGGGTCCCGTAAGTTAGCGGTCGCGGCCCGGAATTCGCGCCGGCCGGGGAACCAGCGCAGGCGGATAGGCGGTCACGGAGGTCCCGCCGGCTGGTCCGCGGGCCAATCGGGGTCCCGTAAGTTAGCGGTCGCGGCCCGGAATTCGCGCCGGCCGGGGAACCAGCGCAGGCGGATAGGCGGTCACGGAGGTCCCGCCGGCTGGTCCGCGGGCCAATCGGGGTCCCGTAAGTTAGCGGTCGCGGCCCGGAATCCGCGCCGGCCCGCAGCCACCGCCAGGCGGATAGGCTGTCACGGAGGTCCCGCCGGCCGGTCCGCGGGGGGAACTGCGCCCTCTGGCGGACACGCCATTGTAAATGAATGGGGTTTGGCACTTAGTGCATTTTTCGCCGAAGCCGACGAGCGCTCCGGGCGAGGAGGCCGGATTCTCGCCATCCGTGGCCGGCCGGGGAACCGGCCAAGGCGGATAGGCGGTCACGGGGGTCCCGCCGGCTGGTCCGCGGGCCAATTGGGGTCCCGTAAGTTAGCGGTCGCGGCCCGGAATCCGCGCCGGCCAGCAGCCACCGGGAGGCGGATAGGCTGTCACGGAGGTCCCGCCGGCTGGTCCGCGGGCCATTTAGGGTCCCGCGAGTGAGCGGTCGCGGTCCGGAATCCAGGCCGGCCAGGAGGCACCGCCAGGCGGATAGGCGGTCACGGAGGTCCCGCCAGCTGGTCCGCGGGCCATTTATGGTCCCGTAAGTTAGCGGTCGCGGCCCGGAATGCACGCCGGCCAGGAGGCACCGCCAGGCGGGTAGGCTGTCACGGAGGTCCCGCCGGCCGGTCCGCGGGCCAATTACCTCCAGCCGAGCGGATATGAACTTTATTAGCACCTTCTACGAGATGGCGGAGCCTTATTCGACAACCAGCACCTCGGCTTAGCATTTTCCACGGCCCGCTGATCTTCCAGAAGACGTCCAGCCGGTTTCCTCCTCACATTTTAAGCCGGCCGAGGCTTCCGGCACCCCGGCTAAGCTTTCTCCACGGCCCGCTGAGCTTCCAGGGGACCTCCGGCCGGTTCTCCCGGTGCCTCGCGCCTCGCTTTGTGAGCCGGCCGAGGCTTCCAGCACCTCGGCTGAGCGTTTCCCACGGCCCGCTGAGCTTCCAGGGGACCTCCAGCCGGTTCTCCCGGTGCCTCGCGCCTCGCTTTGTGAGCCGGCCGAGGCTTCCAGCACCTCGGCTGAGCGTTTCCCACGGCCCGCTGAGCTTCCAGGGTACCTCCAGCCGGTTCTCCCGGTGCCTCGCGCCTCGCTTTGAGAGCCGGCCGAGGCTTCCAGCACCTCGGCTGAGCGTTTTCGGCGGCCCGTTGCTCTCCCGGAGGTCGCAACGGGGAGTTACCTCCCTCTCGCGGACACGGCGAGTAAATACACCGCCTCTCGCACTTGGCGCACACTCACTCGCATTGCTACGCCTCCCGTGGCACTTTAAGCGGCCGAACGGCGGGAGTAACTACGACTCTCTTAAGGTAGGCTCACTTGACTATTTATTCATGTATTTATTTATTTTTGACGGTTCGCGGAGGCGATGACGCTCCGCGCGGGTAAACGGCGGGAGTAACTGTGACTCTCTTAAGGTAGGCTCACTTGACATCTATTTATTTATGTATTTATTTATTTTTGACGGTTCGCGGAGGCGATGACGCTCCGCGCGGGTAAACGGCGGGAGTAACTGTGACTCTCTTAAGGTAGGCTCACTTGACATCTATTTATTTATGTATTTATTTATTTTTGACGGTTCGCGGAGGCGATGACGCTCCGCGCGGGTAAACGGCGGGAGTAACTGTGACTCTCTTAAGGTAGGCTCACTTGACATCTATTTATTTATGTATTTATTTATTTTTGACGGTTCGCGGAGGCGATGACGCTCCGCGCGGGTAAACGGCGGGAGTAACTGTGACTCTCTTAAGGTAGGCTCACTTGACATCTATTTATTTATGTATTTATTTATTTTTGACGGTTCGCGGAGGCGATGACGCTCCGCGCGGGTAAACGGCGGGAGTAACTGTGACTCTCTTAAGGTAGGCTCACTTGACATCTATTTATTTATGTATTTATTTATTTTTGACGGTTCGCGGAGGCGATGACGCTCCGCGCGGGTAAACGGCGGGAGTAACTGTGACTCTCTTAAGGTAGGCTCACTTGACATCTATTTATTTATGTATTTATTTATTTTTGACGGTTCGCGGAGGCGATGACGCTCCGCGCGGGTAAACGGCGGGAGTAACTGTGACTCTCTTAAGGTAGGCTCACTTGACATCTATTTATTTATGTATTTATTTATTTTTGACGGTTCGCGGAGGCGATGACGCTCCGCGCGGGTAAACGGCGGGAGTAACTGTGACTCTCTTAAGGTAGGCTCACTTGACATTTATTTATTTATGAATTTATTTATTTTTGACGGTTCGCGGAGGCGATGACGCTCCGCGCGGGTAAACGGCGGGAGTAACTGTGACTCTCTTAAGGTAGCCTGACTCGACGTCTTTTTCAACGGTGGCTGGAGGACCCGGGCGGTTCTCGGGGGTGCGTCGCTCCTCACTTTTGACGCCCGAGGAGGCTCCCGGCACCTCGGCTACGCGTTTTCGGCGGCCCGCTGAGCTTCCAGAAGACCTCCAGCCGGTTCTCCCGGTGCTTTCCTCCTCACGTTTTAAGCCGGCCGAGGCTCCCGGCACCCCGGCCAAGCGTTTCCCACGGCCCGCTGAGCTTCCAGGGGACCTCCGGCCGGTTCTCCGCGCGCTTTCCTCCTCACTTTTAAGCCGGCCGAGGCTTCCGGCACCCCGGCCAAGCGTTTCCCACGTCCCGCTGAGCTTCCAGGGGACCTCCGGCCGGTTCTCCGCGCGCTTTCCTCCTCACATTTTAAGCCGGCCGAGGCTCCAGGCACCCCGGCTAAGCTTTCTCCACGGCCCGCTGAGCTTCCAGGGGACCTCCGGCCGGTTCTCCGCGCGCTTTCCTCCTCACTTTTAAGCCGGCCGAGGCTTCCGGCACCCCGGCCAAGCCTTTCCCACGGCCCGCTGAGCTTCCAGGGGACATCCAGCCGGTTCTCCGCGCGCCCCCCTCCTAACTCGACGCCCGAGGAGGCTCCAGGCACCCCGGCCGAGCCTTTTCGGCGGCCCGCTGATCTCCCGGAGGTCGCAACGGGGAATTGCCTCCCTCTCGCGGACACGGCGCGTAAATGCACCGCCTCTCGCACTTTGCGCACACTCACTCGCATCGCTACGCCTCCCGTGGCACTTTAAGCGACCGGGACCACCGCGAGCGCGGGCGATGACTAAGAGGCTCCCCGGCCGGCCTCGCGGAGCTCCGACGCTCCCCCGCGGGACTTCCGGCGGCCGGCCGGAGCCTCGGCACGGCTGCCGCACTCCCTAATAACACCCCGCGGACCCCCGCGAGCCGAACGCTCGCTGCCGCGGGCGACCCGTGCCAAGGCGGACGCGTGACGGCGCGGGAGCCCTCGGCACTATATCACGGTCACGTATGTAGTCAAAT
>NW_026061670.1:0-12500 GCF_024217435.2 Syngnathus scovelli
GCCGTAACGTGTCCGACCCGGCCGGTTCCTCCGGTCGGCCCCGAACGAGCGAAAATTCGGCCTCTTCCCCTGGAGGTCCGGACGACTTTGGCGAATATTTTCTAAGTGCGAACGGCTGTTGCGCCGTAACGTGTCCGACCCGGCCGGTTCCTCCGGTCGGCCCGAACGAGCGAAAATTCGGCCTCTTCCCCTGGAGGTCCGGACGACTTTGACGAATATTTTCTAAGTGCCAACGGCTGTTCCGCCGTAACGTGTCCGACCCGGCCGGTTCCTCCGGTCGGCCTGAACAAGTGAAAATTCGGCCTCTTCCCCTGGAGGTCCGGAACATTTTGGCGAATATTTTCTAAGTGCCATCGGCTCTTCCGCCGTAAGGTGTCCGACCCGGCCGGTTCCTCCGGTCGGCCTGAACGAGCGAAAATTCGGCCTCTTCCCCTGGAGGTCCTGTCAAGTTTAACGAATATTTTCTAAGTGCCATCGGCTCTTCCGCCGTAATGTGTCCGACTCGGCCGGTTCCTCCGGTCGGCCTGAACGAGCGAAAATTCGGCCTCTTCCCCTGGAGGTCCTGTCAAGTTTAACGAATATTTTCTAAGTGCCATCGGCTCTTCCGCCGTAAGGTGTCCGACTCGGCCGGTTCCTCCGGTCGGCCTGAACGAGCGAAAATTCGGCCTCTTCCCCTGGAGGTCCTGTCAAGTTTAACGAATATTTTCTAAGTGCCATCGGCTCTTCCGCCGTAAGGTGTCCGACTCGGCCGGTTCCTCCGGTCGGCCTGAACAAGCGAAAATTCGGCCTCTTCCCCTGGAGGTCCGTTCAAGTTTAACGAATATTTTCTAAGTGCCATCGGCTCTTCCGCCGTAAGGTGTCCGACTCGGCTGGTTCCCGATGTCGGCCAGAACAAGTGGAAACTCGGCCTCTTCCCCTGGAGGTCAGTTGAAGTTTAACGAATATTTTCAAAGTGCCAACGGCTGCTCCGCCGTAAAGCGTCCGACTCGGCTGGTTCCCGATGTCGGCCAGAACAAGTGAAAATTCGGCCTCTTCCCCTGGAGGTCCGTTCAAGATTAACGAATATTTTCTAAGTGCCAACGGCTGCTCCGCCGTAAAGCGTCCGACTCGGCTGGTTCCCGATGTCGGCCA
This sequence comes from Syngnathus scovelli, assembly GCF_024217435.2. Taxonomy (NCBI): domain Eukaryota; kingdom Metazoa; phylum Chordata; class Actinopteri; order Syngnathiformes; family Syngnathidae; genus Syngnathus; species Syngnathus scovelli. The sequence goes on from NW_026061670.1 coordinate 1,132, forward strand.
GAACAAGTGAAAATTCGGCCTCTTCCCCTGGAGGTCCGTTCAAGATTAACGAATATTTTCTAAGTGCCAACGGCTCTTGCGCCGAAAAGCGTCCGCCTCGGCTGGTTCCCGATGTCGGCCAGAACAAGTGAAAATTCGGCCTCTTCCCCTGGAGGTCCGTTCAAGATTAACGAATATTTTCTAAGTGCCAACGGCTCTTGCGCCGAAAAGCGTCCGCCTCGGCTGGTTCCCGCGGTCGGACACAAAATGTGTCAATTCGGCCTCTCTGAGGTACCAGGGGAGGGCTTTATGTACTTGGTCCCCCCACTTAGTGTACTCATCACTTTACCCCCCTTTCGCAAAATATAGTCGGCACGTATGTGCAGAACTGTTTATTTTCATTTTAAAAATTGTCTAAGTGCCAGCGGAAGCTGTCACACGAACTGTCCGAGCTACCACGGTGCCCATCCCGGGCAGTGACGGCAAAAGGCCGATGTGTGTTTGATGGAAGTCTGAATAATTTCTAAGTGCCAACGGCTCAACCGCCGTAAAGTGTCCGCCTCGGCCGGTTCTCCCGGTCGGCCCGAACGAGCGAAAATTCGGCCTCTTTCCCTGGAGGTCCGGAACATTTTGGCGAATATTTTCTAAGTGCCAACGGGTGCTCCGCCGTAAAGTGTCCGCCTCGGCTGGTTCCCCCGGTCGGCCAGAACAAGTGAAAATTCGGCCTCTTCCCCTGGAGGTCCGGAACATTTTGGCGAATATTTCCTAAGTGCCAACGGCTGTTCCGCCGTAAAGAGTCCGACTCGGCTGGTTCCCGATGTCGGCCAGAACAAGTGAAAAATCGGCCTCTTCCCCTGGAAGTCCGGCCGAGTTAAGGCAAATATTTCCTAAGTGCCAACGGCTGTTCCGCCGTAAAGGGTCCGACTCGGCTGGTTCCCGATGTCGGCCAGAACAAGTGAAAAATCGGCCTCTTCCCCTGGAAGTCCGGCCGAGTTAAGGCAAATATTTCCTAAGTGCCAACGGCTGCTCCGCCGTAAAGCGTCCGACTCGGCTGGTTCCCGATGTCGGCCAGAATAAGTGGAAATTCGGCCTCTTCCCCTGGAGGTCCGTTCAAGATTAACGAATATTTTCTAAGTGCCAACGGCTGCTCCGCCGAAAAGCGTCCGACTCGGCTGGTTCCCGATGTCGGCCAGAACAAGTGAAAATTCGGCCTCTTCCCCTGGAGGTCAGTTGAAGTTTAACGAATATTTTCTAAGTGCCAACGGCTGTTCCGCCGTAAAGAGTCCGACTCGGCTGGTTCCCGATGTCGGCCAGAACAAGTGAAAATTCGGCCTCTTCCCCTGGAGGTCAGTTGAAGTTTAACGAATATTTTCTAAGTGCCAACGGCTGTTCCGCCGTAAAGAGTCCGACTCGGCTGGTTCCCGATGTCGGCCAGAACAAGTGAAAATTCGGCCTCTTCCCCTGGAAGTCCGGCCGAGTTAAGGCAAATATTTCCCAAGTGCCAACGGCTGTTCCGCCGTAAAGGGTCCGACTCGGCTGGTTCCCGATGTCGGCCAGAACAAGTGAAAAATCGGCCTCTTCCCCTGGAAGTCCGGCCAAGTTCGGCGAATATTTCCTAAGTGCCAACGGCTGTTCCGCCGTAAAGAGTCCGACTCGGCTGGTTCCCGATGTCGGCCAGAACAAGTGAAAATTCGGCCTCTTCCCCTGGAAGTCCGGCCGAGTTAAGGCAAATATTTCCTAAGTGCCAACGGCTGTTCCGCCGTAAAGAGTCCGACTCGGCTGGTTCCCGATGTCGGCCAGAACAAGTGAAAAATCGGCCTCTTCCCCTGGAAGTCCGGCCAAGTTCGGCGAATATTTCCTAAGTGCCAACGGCTGTTCCGCCGTAAAGAGTCCGACTCGGCTGGTTCCCGATGTCGGCCAGAACAAGTGAAAATCCGGCCTCTTCCCCTGGAAGTCCGGCCGAGTTAAGGCAAATATTTCCTAAGTGCCAACGGCTGTTCCGCCGTAAAGAGTCCGACTCGGCTGGTTCCCGATGTCGGCCAGAACAAGTGAAAATCCGGCCTCTTCCCCTGGAAGTCCGGCCGAGTTAAGGCGAATATTTCCTAAGTGCCAACGGCTGCTCAGCCTTAAAGTGTCCGACTCGGCTGGTTCCCGATGTCGGCCAGAACAAGTGAAAATCCGGCCTCTTCCCCTGGAAGTCCGGCCGAGTTAAGGCGAATATTTCCTAAGTGCCAACGGCTGCTCAGCCTTAAAGTGTCCGACTCGGCCGGTTCCCGATGTCGGCCAGAACAAGTGAAAATCCGGCCTCTTCCCCTGGAAGTCCGGCCGAGTTAAGGCAAATATTTCCTAAGTGCCAACGGCTGTTCCGCCGTAAAGGGTCCGACTCGGCTGGTTCCCGATGTCGGCCAGAACAAGTGAAAAATCGGCCTCTTCCCCTGGAGGTCCGGAACATTTTGGCGAATATTTCCTAAGTGCCAACGGCTGTTCCGCCGTAAAGTGTCCGCCTCGGCTGGTTCCCGATGTCGGCCAGAACAAGTGAAAATCCGGCCTCTTCCCCTGGAGGTCCGGAACATTTTGGCAAATATTTCCTAAGTGCCAACGGCTGCTCCGCCGTAAAGTGTCCGACTCGGCCGGTTCCCCCGGTCGTCCAGAACAAGTGAAAATCCGGCCTCTTCCCCTGGAAGTCCGGCCGAGTTAAGGCAAATATTTCCTAAGTGCCAACGGCTGCTCAGCCTTAAAGTGTCCGACTCGGCTGGTTCCCGATGTCGGCCAGAACAAGTGAAAATCCGGCCTCTTCCCCTGGAAGTCCGGCCGAGTTAAGGCGAATATTTCCTAAGTGCCAACGGCTGCTCAGCCTTAAAGTGTCCGACTCGGCTGGTTCCCGATGTCGGCCAGAACAAGTGAATATTCGGCCTCTTCCCCTGGAGGTCCGGAACATTTTGGCAAATATTTCCTAAGTGCCAACGGCTGCTCCGCCGTAAAGTGTCCGACTCGGCTGGTTCCCGATGTCGGCCAGAACAAGTGAAAATCCGGCCTCTTCCCCTGGAAGTCCGGCCAAGTTCGGCGAATATTTCCTAAGTGCCAACGGCTGTTCCGCCGTAAAGAGTCCGACTCGGCTGGTTCCCGATGTCGGCCAGAACAAGTGAATATTCGGCCTCTTCCCCTGGAGGTCCGTTCAAGATTAACGAATATTTTCTAAGTGCCAACGGCTGCTCCGCCGTAAAGCGTCCGACTCGGCTGGTTCCCGATGTCGGCCAGAACAAGTGAATATTCGGCCTCTTCCCCTGGAGGTCCGTTCAAGATTAACGAATATTTTCTAAGTGCCAACGGCTGCTCCGCCGTAAAGCGTCCGACTCGGCTGGTTCCCGATGTCGGCCAGAACAAGTGAAAATTCGGCCTCTTCCCCTGGAGGTCAGTTGAAGTTTAACGAATATTTTCTAAGTGCCAACGGCTGCTCCGCCGTAAAGCGTCCGACTCGGCTGGTTCCCGATGTCGGCCAGAACAAGTGAAAATTCGGCCTCTTCCCCTGGAGGTCAGTTGAAGTTTAACGAATATTTTCAAAGTGCCAACGGCTGCTCCGCCGTAAAGCGTCCGACTCGGCTGGTTCCCGATGTCGGCCAGAACAAGTGAAAATTCGGCCTCTTCCCCTGGAGGTCCGTTCAAGATTAACGAATATTTTCTAAGTGCCAACGGCTCTTGCGCCGAAAAGCGTCCGCCTCGTCTGGTTCCCGCGGTCGGACACAAAATGTGTCAATTCGGCCTCTCTGAGGTACCAGGGGTAGGCTTTATGTACTTGGTCCCCCCACTTAGTGTACTCATCACTTTACCCCCCTTTCGCAAAATATAGTCGGCACGTATGTGCAGAACTGTTTATTTTCATTTTAAAAATTGTCTAAGTGCCAGCGGAAGCTGTCACACGAACTGTCCTAGCTACCACGGTGCCCATCCCGGGCAGTGACGGCAAAAGGCCGATGTGTGTTTATGGAAGTCTGAATAATTTCTAAGTGCCAACGGCTCAACCGCCGTAAAGTGTCCGCCTCGGCTGGTTCTCCCGGTCGGCCCGAACGAGCGAAAATTCGGCCTCTTCCCCTGGAGGTCCGGAACATTTTGGCGAATATTTTCAAAGTGCCAACGGCTGCTCCGCCGTAAAGTGTCCGCCTCGGCTGGTTCCCCCGGTCGGCCAGAACAAGTGAAAATTCGGCCTCTTCCCCTGGAGGTCCGGAACATTTTGGCGAATATTTTCAAAGTGCCAACGGCTGCTCCGCCGTAAAGTGTCCGCCTCGGCTGGTTCCCCCGGTCGGCCAGAACAAGTGAAAATTCGGCCTCTTCCCCTGGAGGTCCGGAACATTTTGGCGAATATTTCCTAAGTGCCAACGGCTGCTCCGCCGTAAAGTGTCCGACTCGGCTGGTTCCCCCGGTCGGCCAGAACAAGTGAAAAATCGGCCTCTTCCCCTGGAAGTCCGGCCGAGTTAAGGCAAATATTTCCTAAGTGCCAACGGCTGCTCAGCCTTAAAGGGTCCGACTCGGCTGGTTCCCGATGTCGGCCAGAACAAGTGAAAATTCGGCCTCTTCCCCTGGAAGTCCGGCCGAGTTAAGGCAAATATTTCCTAAGTGCCAACGGCTGCTCCGCCGTAAAGCGTCCGACTCGGCTGGTTCCCGATGTCGGCCAGAACAAGTGAAAATTCGGCCTCTTCCCCTGGAGGTCCGTTCAAGATTAACGAATATTTCCTAAGTGCCAACGGCTGTTCCGCCGTAAAGAGTCCGACTCGGCTGGTTCCCGATGTCGGCCAGAACAAGTGAAAAATCGGCCTCTTCCCCTGGAAGTCCGGCCGAGTTCGGCGAATATTTCCTAAGTGCCAACGGCTGTTCCGCCGTAAAGAGTCCGACTCGGCTGGTTCCCGATGTCGGCCAGAACAAGTGAAAATCCGGCCTCTTCCCCTGGAAGTCCGGCCGAGTTAAGGCAAATATTTCCTAAGTGCCAACGGCTGTTCCGCCGTAAAGGGTCCGACTCGGCTGGTTCCCGATGTCGGCCAGAACAAGTGAAAAATCGGCCTCTTCCCCTGGAAGTCCGGCCGAGTTCGGCGAATATTTCCTAAGTGCCAACGGCTGTTCCGCCGTAAAGAGTCCGACTCGGCTGGTTCCCGATGTCGGCCAGAACAAGTGAAAATCCGGCCTCTTCCCCTGGAAGTCCGGCCGAGTTAAGGCAAATATTTCCTAAGTGCCAACGGCTGTTCCGCCGTAAAGAGTCCGACTCGGCTGGTTCCCGATGTCGGCCAGAACAAGTGAAAAATCGGCCTCTTCCCCTGGAAGTCCGGCCGAGTTCGGCGAATATTTCCTAAGTGCCAACGGCTGTTCCGCCGTAAAGAGTCCGACTCGGCTGGTTCCCGATGTCGGCCAGAACAAGTGAAAATCCGGCCTCTTCCCCTGGAAGTCCGGCCGAGTTAAGGCAAATATTTCCTAAGTGCCAACGGCTGTTCCGCCGTAAAGGGTCCGACTCGGCTGGTTCCCGATGTCGGCCAGAACAAGTGAAAAATCGGCCTCTTCCCCTGGAAGTCCGGCCGAGTTCGGCGAATATTTCCTAAGTGCCAACGGCTGTTCCGCCGTAAAGAGTCCGACTCGGCTGGTTCCCGATGTCGGCCAGAACAAGTGAAAATCCGGCCTCTTCCCCTGGAAGTCCGGCCGAGTTAAGGCGAATATTTCCTAAGTGCCAACGGCTGTTCCGCCGTAAAGGGTCCGACTCGGCTGGTTCCCGATGTCGGCCAGAACAAGTGAAAAATCGGCCTCTTCCCCTGGAAGTCCGGCCGAGTTCGGCGAATATTTCCTAAGTGCCAACGGCTGTTCCGCCGTAAAGAGTCCGACTCGGCTGGTTCCCGATGTCGGCCAGAACAAGTGAAAATCCGGCCTCTTCCCCTGGAAGTCCGGCCGAGTTAAGGCGAATATTTCCTAAGTGCCAACGGCTGTTCCGCCGTAAAGGGTCCGACTCGGCTGGTTCCCGATGTCGGCCAGAACAAGTGAAAAATCGGCCTCTTCCCCTGGAAGTCCGGCCGAGTTCGGCGAATATTTCCTAAGTGCCAACGGCTGTTCCGCCGTAAAGAGTCCGACTCGGCTGGTTCCCGATGTCGGCCAGAACAAGTGAAAATCCGGCCTCTTCCCCTGGAAGTCCGGCCGAGTTAAGGCGAATATTTCCTAAGTGCCAACGGCTGCTCAGCCTTAAAGTGTCCGACTCGGCTGGTTCCCGATGTCGGCCCGAACGAGCGAAAATTCGGCCTCTTCCCCTGGAGGTCCGGAACATTTTGGCGAATATTTCCTAAGTGCCAACGGCTGCTCCGCCGTAAAGTGTCCGACTCGGCTGGTTCCCGATGTCGGCCAGAACAAGTGAAAATCCGGCCTCTTCCCCTGGAAGTCCGGCCAAGTTCGGCGAATATTTCCTAAGTGCCAACGGCTGCTCCGCCGTAAAGAGACCGACTCGGCTGGTTCCCGATGTCGGCCAGAACAAGTGAAAATTCGGCCTCTTCCCCTGGAGGTCAGTTGAAGTTTAACGAATATTTCCTAAGTGCCAACGGCTGCTCCGCCGTAAAGTGTCCGACTCGGCTGGTTCCCGATGTCGGCCAGAACAAGTGAATATTCGGCCTCTTCCCCTGGAGGTCCGGAACATTTTGGCAAATATTTCCTAAGTGCCAACGGCTGCTCCGCCGTAAAGAGTCCGACTCGGCTGGTTCCCGATGTCGGCCAGAACAAGTGAAAAATCGGCCTCTTCCCCTGGAAGTCCGGCCGAGTTCGGCGAATATTTCCTAAGTGCCAACGGCTGTTCCGCCGTAAAGAGTCCGACTCGGCTGGTTCCCGATGTCGGCCAGAACAAGTGAAAATTCGGCCTCTTCCCCTGGAGGTCCGTTCAAGATTAACGAATATTTTCTAAGTGCCAACGGCTGCTCCGCCGTAAAGCGTCCGACTCGGCTGGTTCCCGATGTCGGCCAGAACAAGTGAAAATTCGGCCTCTTCCCCTGGAAGTCCGGCCGAGTTAAGGCAAATATTTCCTAAGTGCCAACGGCTGCTCAGCCTTTAAGTGTCCGACTCGGCTGGTTCCCGATGTCGGCCAGAACAAGTGAAAATCCGGCCTCTTCCCCTGGAAGTCCGGCCGAGTTAAGGCAAATATTTCCTAAGTGCCAACGGCTGCTCAGCCGTAAAGGGTCCGACTTGGCTGGTTCCCGATGTCGGCCAGAACAAGTGAAAATTCGGCCTCTTCCCCTGGAGGTCAGTTGAAGTTTAACGAATATTTTCTAAGTGCCAACGGCTGCTCCGCCGTAAAGTGTCCGCCTCGGCCGGTTCACCCAGTCGGCCAGAACAAGTGAAAATTTGGCCTCTTCCCCTGGAGGTCCGGAACATTTTGGCGAATATTTTCTAAGTGCCAACGGCTGCTCCGCCGTAAAGCGTCCGACTCGGCTGGTTCCCGATGTCGGCCAGAACAAGTGACAATTCGGCCTCTTCCCCTGGAGGTCCTTTCAAGTTTAACGAATATTTTCTAAGTGCCAACGGCTGCTCCGCCTTAAAGCGTCCGACTCGGCTGGTTCCCGATGTCGGCCAGAACAGGTGAAAATTCGGCCTCTTCCCCTGGAGGTCCGTTCAAGTTTGGCGAATATTTTCTAAGTGCCAACGGCTGCTCCGCCTTAAAGTGTCCGACTCGGCTGGTTCCCGATGTCGGGCAGAACAAGTGACAATTCGGCCTCTTCCCCTGGAAGTCCGGCCGAGTTTGGCGAATATTTTCTAAGTGCCAACGGCTGCTCCGCCGTAAAGAGTCCGACTCGGCTGGTTCCCGATGTCGGCCAGAAAAAGTGACAATTCGGCCTCTTCCCCTGGAGGTCCTTTGAAGTTTAGCGAATATTTTCTAAGTGCCAACGGCTCTTGCGCCGAAAAGCGTCCGCCTCGGCTGGTTCCCGCGGTCGGCCGTAATAGGCGAAAATTCGGCCTCTTCCCCTGGAGCGACCTCCAAATTTGGGCGAAATTTTTTCTAAGTGCCTAAAGGTACCAGGGGTTGGGGTACCAGGGGTGCATTACCAACTGGTCTTTTGTCAACCCATGTACTTTTTCTAGAGTACATGGGTTGGTCCCCCCACTTAGTGTACTCATCACTTTACCCCCCTTTCGCAAAATATAGTCAGAACGAGCATGGGGGACGCAATTGTTTTCCATGCAAATCAATTGGGCCTGGTCCGAGCGCTGGTAACGGCCGCCAGCAAGCGTCCCCTGCTCGGATAGCAGAACTGAAGAAGGCACGGCACTTCCAGAGAGAGAGAGAGAAAATTTTCTAAGTGCCACATTTCTCAAAAATTTTCAAAGTGCCACATCTCTCAAAAAATTTCTAAGTGCCACATCTCTCAAAAAATTTCTAAGTGCCACATCTCTGAAAAAATTTCTAAGTGCCACATCTCTGAAAAACTTTCTAAGTGCCACATCTCTGAAAAATTTTCTAAGTGCCACAGCACGGCTGTGAAATATTCAAAGTCCTACAGGCATTGGCAGAATCCGCGGACGGCCGTCTGCTCCCGGCGGCCGCCGCGAAGCTACTACCCCCCTCCCGGGGACGGCTGTCTGCTCCCGGCAGCCGTCCTTACCCCCCTCCCCCGTTTGCACCGCCTGAAGTTAGACCCGCCTTGGTAGGGCCCCCACCGGCCCCGGCTCGCCGGCGTTGGGTGGACGGTTCCTGCCCACTTGCGGGTCCCGGTCGCTTGGCAACCGACCGGGGAGGACCAGCCGCCTCCTTAAACACAGGCTGGAAGGGAAATCCGATCAAGCTACGGAGGACCGGCCGCCTCCATAAACTCAGGCCGGAAGGGAAATCCAATCAAGCTACGGAGGACCGGCCGCCTCCATAAACACAGGCCGGAAGGGAAATCCAATCAAGCTACGGAGGACCGGCCGCCTCCATAAACTCAGGCCGGAAGGGAAATCCGATCAAGTTACGGAGGACCGGTCGCCTCCCTAAACACAGGCCGGGCAAAAATCCACGAATGGCCCGTCAAGGGTAGAAGGTCATCCAAGGAAGGAGGTACCGGCCGCCTCCTTAAACACAGGCCGGGCAAAAATCTGCGAATGGCCCGTCAAGGGTAGTAGGTCATCCAAGAAAGGGGGTACCGGCCGCCTCTATTAACAGGCCGGGCAAAAATCTGCGAATGGGCCCGTCAAGGGTAGTGGGTCATCCAAGGAAGGAGGTACCGGCCGCCTCCTTAAACACAGGCCGGGCAAAAATCTGCGAATGGCCCGTCAAGGGTAGTAGGTCATCCAAGAAAGGGGGTACCGGCCGCCTCTATTAACAGGCCGGGCAAAAATCTGCGAATGGGCCCGTCAAGGGTAGTGGGTCATCCAAGGAAGGAGGTACCGGCCGCCTCCTTAAACACAGGCCGGGCAAAAATCTGCGAATGGCCCGTCAAGGGTAGTAGGTCATCCAAGAAAGGGGGTACCGGCCGCCTCTATTAACAGGCCGGGCAAAAATCTGCGAATGGGCCCGTCAAGGGTAGTGGGTCATCCAAGGAAGGAGGTACCGGCCGCCTCCTTAAACACAGGCCGGGCAAAAATCTGCGAACGGTCCGTCAAGGATTCTGGCTCATCCAAGAAAGGGGGTACCGGCCGCCTTACTAACAGGCCGGAGTACAGGGGGCGAAAGGCTGTCGATGGGGAAGGATCGGGGCCACGGCTAATCTAGCGATGCCCGCGTCGGGCGGTCACTCCGACGAATGAGCGGGGCCGAATCCGGCGCGAGGCGGCCTTCAGGCACGTGGTTCGAGACGACCTCACCCGGCTCTAGCCCGGAGGATCGGAGGCAACGGCCGTCTCCTTAAGCTAAGGCCGGACGAAAATCTGCGGATGCGGTCCATCCAAGGCAGACGGAGGTACCGGCCGCCTCGGTAAACAAAGCCCGGGCAAAAATCTGCGAATGGTCCGTCAAGGATTCTGGCTCATCCAAGGTGGGGGTACCGGCCGCCTCTATTAACAGGCCGGAGTACAGGGGGCGAAAGGCTGTCGATGGGGAAGGATCGGGGCCACGGCTAATCTAGCGATGCCCGCGTCGGGCGGTCACTCCGACGAATGAGCGGGGCCGAATCCGGCGTAGGCGGCCTTCAGGCACGTGGTTCGAGACGACCTCACCCGGCTCTAGCCCGGAGGATCGGAGGCAACGGCCGTCTCCTTAAGCTAAGGCCGGACGAAAATCTGCGGATGCGGTCCATCCAAGGCAGACGGAGGTACCGGCCGCCTCGGTAAATAAAGCCCGGGCAAAAATCTGCGAACGGCCCGTCAAGGGTTCTGTCTCATCCAAGAAAGGGGTACCGGCCGCCTCAGAGGCCGGAGCGAAGGGGGCGAAAGGCTGTCGATGGGGAAGGATCGGGGCCACGGCTAATCTAGCGATGCCCGCGTCGGGCGGTCACTCCGACGAATGAGCGGGGCCGAATCCGGCGTAGGCGGCCTTCAGGCACGTGGTTCGAGACGACCTCACCCGGCTCTAGCCCGGAGCGAATATCATCTCCAAGGTGTGGAGGCAACGGCCGTCTCCTTAAGCTAAGGCCGGACGAAAATCTGCGGATGCGGTCCATCCAAGGCAGACGGAGGTACCGGCCGCCTCGGTAAATAAAGCCCGGGCAAAAATCTGCGAACGGCCCGTCAAGGGTTCTGTCTCATCCAAGAAAGGGGTACCGGCCGCCTCAGAGGCCGGAGCGAAGGGGGCGAAAGGCTGTCGATGGGGAAGGATCGGGGCCACGGCTAATCTAGCGATGCCCGCGTCGGGCGGTCACTCCGACGAATGAGCGGGGCCGAATCCGGCGTAGGCGGCCTTCAGGCACGTGGTTCGAGACGACCTCACCCGGCTCTAGCCCGGAGCGAATATCATCTCCAAGGTGTGGAGGCAACGGCCGTCTCCTTAAGCTAAGGCCGGACGAAAATCTGCGGATGCGGTCCATCCAAGGCAGACGGAGGTACCGGCCGCCTCGGTAAACAGAGGCCGGGCGAAAATCTGCGAATGGTCCGTTAAGGATTCTCTCTCATCCAAGGAAGGGGTACCGGCCGCCTCTATTAACAGGCCGGAGCACAGGGGGCGAAAGGCTGTCGATGGGGAAGGATCGGGGCCACGGCTAATCTAGCGATGCCCGCGTCGGGCGGTCACTCCGACGAATGAGCGGGGCCGAATCCGGCGCGAGGCGGCCTTCAGGCACGTGGTTCGAGACGACCTCACCCGGCTCTAGCCCGGAGCGAAAAAAAACACTCTTATAACCTGACCGACATGCGCCCATGACCCGCCTTGGTAGGGCCCCCACCGGCCCCGGCTACCGCCGGCGTTGGGTGGACGGTTCCTCCCCACTTGCGGGTCGCACTCCAGCGCTACGGCCGCCGCGCGAGCGCGCGCC
>NW_026061670.1:25000-42500 GCF_024217435.2 Syngnathus scovelli
CCCAAGCGCCATCCCCAAGCGCCACCAGCCGACCGCCACCAGCCGACAGCCACCATCCCCAAGCGCCATCCCCAAGCGCCACCCCCGACCGCCACCAGCCGACCGCCACCAGCCGACCGCCACCGGCCGACCGCCACCGGCCGTTCGCGGTGTGCGCCGCCGTTCCCCAAGCACCCTCCGGGACGAAGCCGGAGCCAGAGAATAGCAGCGGCCGTGCGTAAAAGCTGCGGCCGGGCCTCGCGGAGGGTCCCCGGGCAGCGAGCTGCCGAGCCCCGGCCTCCAGCTTCCACCAGGTAATAGGACCGGGCGCGCGCGCAAAAGCTGCGGCCGGGCCTGGCGGAAGGTCCTCGGGCATCCAGCGAGATCACACGGCCCCCACCGGAGGCGGCTAGCGCCTCCGTAGAGTAGTGCCGGCCCGCGGAAGCGGCCGCCCGTCAGCCTGCGTTGCCGCTGGTCGAAAAATGCACAAAGTGCCAAACCCCATTCATTTACAACGGCGTGTCCGCCAGAGGGCGCACTTCCCCCGGCGGACCAGCCGGCGGCTCCTCCGTGAAAGCCTATCCGCCTGGCGGTGGCTCCGGGCCGGCCTGGATTCCGGACCGCCACCGCTCACTCGCGGGACCCTAATCGGCCCGCGGACCAGCCGGCGGGACCTCCGTGAAAGCCTATCCGCCTGGCGGTGCCTCCTGGCCGGCCTGGATTCCGGACCGCCACCGCTCACTCGCGGGACCCTAATCGGCCCGCGGACCAGCCGGCGGATCCTCCGTGAAAGCCTATCCGCCTTCGCCGGTTCCCCGGCCGGCCACGGGTGGCGAGAATCCGGCCTCCTCGCCCGGAGCGCGCTTCGACTTGGGCGAAAAATGCACCAAGTGCCAAACCCCATTCATTTACAACGGCGTGTCCGCCAGAGGGCGCACTTCCTCCGGCCGGCGGGGCTCGTTAGAGAGCGCGTCCGCCTTGGCCGGTTCCCCGGCCGGCCACGGGTGGCGAGAATCCGGCCTCCTCGCCCGGAGCGCGCTTCGACTTGGGCGAAAAATGCACTAAGTGCCAAACCCCATTCATTTACAACGGCGTGTCCGCCAGAGGGCGCACTTCCTCCGGCCGGCGGGGCTCGTTAGAGAGCGCGTCCGCTTTCGCCGGTTCCCCGGTCGGCCGCGAACGGCGAAAAGCCGGCCTCTTCCCCCGGAGCCCGGTGGGCGAATTTTTTTTTTTTTTTTTTTTTTTTTTTTTCAAAGTGCCAACGGCTCTCGCGCCGCGCTGCGTCCGCCTTCGCCGGTTCCCCGGTCGGCCCGAACGAGCGAAAATTCGGCCTCTTGCCCCGGAGCCCGGTCGGCGAATTATTTATTTATTTATTTATTTATTTATTTATTTTTCCAAAGTGCCAACGGCTCTCGCGCCGCGATGCGTCCGCCTTCGCCGGTTCCCCGGTCGGCCACGAACGGCCAAAAATCGGCCTCTCCCCCCGGAGCCCGGTCGGCGAATTATTATTTATTTATTTATTTATTTATTTATTTTTCCAAAGTGCCAACGGCTCTCGCGCCGCGATGCGTCCGCCTTCGCCGGTTCCCCGGTCGGCCACGAAGTATTGCGCATGATTATACGCGATGTTAATATTTATTTAATTATTAAATAAATACATACATGTGTTTATTAATGATATACGCGATGTTAATATTTATTTAATTATTACCTATATTATGAATAAACTAACGGTGATTTTACACGATTTGACTACATACGTGACCGTGATATAGTGCCGAGGGCTCCCGCGCCGTCACGCGTCCGCCTTGGCACGGGTCGCCCGCGGCAGCGAGCGTTCGGCTCGCGGGGGTCCGCGGGGTGTTATTAGGGAGTGCGGCAGCCGTGCCGAGGCTCCGGCCGGCCGCCGGAAGTCCCGCGGGGGAGCGTCGGAGCTCCGCGAGGCCGGCCGGGGAGCCTCTTAGTCATCGCCCGCGCTCGCGGTGGTCCCGGTCGCTTAAAGTGCCACGGGAGGCGTAGCGATGCGAGTGAGTGTGCGCAAAGTGCGAGAGGCGGTGCATTTACGCGCCGTGTCCGCGAGAGGGAGGCAATTCCCCGTTGCGACCTCCGGGAGATCAGCGGGCCGCCGAAAAGGCTCGGCCGGGGTGCCTGGAGCCTCCTCGGGCGTCGAGTTAGGAGGGGGGCGCGCGGAGAACCGGCTGGATGTCCCCTGGAAGCTCAGCGGGCCGTGGGAAAGGCTTGGCCGGGGTGCCGGAAGCCTCGGCCGGCTTAAAAGTGAGGAGGAAAGCGCGCGGAGAACCGGCCGGAGGTCCCCTGGAAGCTCAGCGGGCCGTGGAGAAAGCTTAGCCGGGGTGCCTGGAGCCTCGGCCGGCTTAAAATGTGAGGAGGAAAGCGCGCGGAGAACCGGCCGGAGGTCCCCTGGAAGCTCAGCGGGACGTGGGAAACGCTTGGCCGGGGTGCCGGAAGCCTCGGCCGGCTTAAAAGTGAGGAGGAAAGCGCGCGGAGAACCGGCCGGAGGTCCCCTGGAAGCTCAGCGGGCCGTGGGAAACGCTTGGCCGGGGTGCCGGGAGCCTCGGCCGGCTTAAAACGTGAGGAGGAAAGCACCGGGAGAACCGGCTGGAGGTCTTCTGGAAGCTCAGCGGGCCGCCGAAAACGCGTAGCCGAGGTGCCGGGAGCCTCCTCGGGCGTCAAAAGTGAGGAGCGACGCACCCCCGAGAACCGCCCGGGTCCTCCAGCCACCGTTGAAAAAGACGTCGAGTCAGGCTACCTTAAGAGAGTCACAGTTACTCCCGCCGTTTACCCGCGCGGAGCGTCATCGCCTCCGCGAACCGTCAAAAATAAATAAATACATAAATAAATGTCAAGTGAGCCTACCTTAAGAGAGTCGTAGTTACTCCCGCCGTTTGGCCGCTCAAAGTGTCATCGGAAGCGGACCCACGCAAGTAAGTGTGCGCAAAGTGCGAGAGGTGGTGTTTTTACTCGCCGCGTCCGCCAGAGGGAGGCAATTCCCCGCCGCGGCGGCACCGGCAGCTTCCGAGCGTCTCCCCGAGCGCTCGGAAGTCCGTGCGGGGGGGAGATGAGAGCCGTGCGAGGTACCAGGTGGAGCCGGACGGCGCGGTGCTTCCAAGCAGCCGATCCGCTGGGCTTGGAGCTATTTTCGGCCACTTGGCGCGCGAGCACGGCCTCCCGGGTGGTGCCGGGGGGTGGTGCGTGAGCGCGCCGGCCGCTGGAAGTCCCGCGGAGGAGCGCCGGAGCTCCGCGAGGCCGGCCGGGGAGCCTCTTAGTCGTCACCCGGGGCCGCCGGAGCACCGGGGGGTGGTGCGCGAGCGCGCCGGCCGCCGGAGGTCCCGCGGAGGAGCGTCGGAGCTCCGCGAGGCCGGGGAGCCTCTCGGTAATCACCCGGGGCCGGCGGAGCGTTATTCGGCCGCTCTGCGCGCGCGCGCACGGCCTCCCGGCGGTGCCGGGGGGTGGTGCGCGAGCGCGCCGGCCGCCGGAGGTCCCGCGGAGGAGCGTCGGAGCTCCGCGAGGCCGGGGAGCCTCTCGGTAATCACCCGGGGCCGGCGGAGCGTTATTCGGCCGCTCTGCGCGCGCGCGCACGGCCTCCCGGCGCCTCCGCGAACCGCCAAAATAAATGTCAAGTGAGCCTACCTTAAGAGAGTCACAGTTACTCCCGCCGTTTACCCGCGCGGAGCGTCATCGCCTCCGCGAACCGTCAAAAATAAATAAGTACATAAATGAATAAATGTCAAGTGAGCCTACCTTAAGAGAGTCACAGTTACTCCCGCCGTTTACCCGCGCGGAGCGTCATCGCCTCCGCGAACCGTCAAAAATAAATAAATACATAAGTAAATAGATGTCAAGTGAGCCTACCTTAAGAGAGTCACAGTTACTCCCGCCGTTTACCCGCGCGGAGCGTCATCGCCTCCGCGAACCGTCAAAAATAAATAAATACATGAATAAATAGTCAAGTGAGCATACCTTAGGAGAGTCGCAGTTACTCCCGCCGTTTACCCGCGCGGAGCGTCATCGCCTCCGCGAACCGTCAAAAATAAATAAATACATGAATAAATAAATGTCAAGTGAGCCTACCTTAAGAGAGTCACAGTTACTCCCGCCGTTTACCCGCGCAAAGTGCGAGAGGCGGTGTATTTACTCGCCGTGTCCGCGAGAGGGAGGTAACTCCCCGTTGCGACCTCCGGGAGAGCAACGGGCCGCCGAAAACGCTCAGCCGAGGTGCTGG
This sequence comes from Syngnathus scovelli, assembly GCF_024217435.2. Taxonomy (NCBI): domain Eukaryota; kingdom Metazoa; phylum Chordata; class Actinopteri; order Syngnathiformes; family Syngnathidae; genus Syngnathus; species Syngnathus scovelli. The sequence continues at coordinate 29,220 of NW_026061670.1, forward strand.
AAGCCTCGGCCGGCTCGCAAAGCGAGGCGCGAGGCACCGGGAGAACCGGCTGGAGGTCCCCTGGAAGCTCAGCGGGCCGTGGGAAACGCTCAGCCGAGGTGCTGGAAGCCTCGGCCGGCTCACAAAGCGAGGCGCGAGGCACCGGGAGAACCGGCTGGAGGTCCCCTGGAAGCTCAGCGGGCCGTGGGAAACGCTTGGCCGGGGTGCCTGGAGCCTCGGCCGGCTTAAAAGTGAGGAGGAAGCGCGCGGAGAACCGGCTGGAGGTCCCCTGGAAGCTCAGCGGGGTGTGGGAAAAAGCTTAGCCGGGGTGCCGGAAGCCTCGGCCGGCTTAAAACGTGAGGAGGAAAGCACCGGGAGAACCGGCTGGAGGTCTTCTGGAAGCTCAGCGGGCCGTGGAGAAAGCTTAGCCGGGGTGCCGGAAGCCTCGGCCGGCTTAAAATGTGAGGAGGAAACCGGCTGGACGTCTTCTGGAAGATCAGCGGGCCGTGGAAAATGCTAAGCCGAGGTGCTGGTTGTCGAATAAGGCTCCGCCATCTCGTAGAAGGTGCTAATAAAGTTCATATCCGCTCGGCTGGAGGTAATTGGCCAGCGGACCGGCCGGCGGGACCTCCGTGACCGCCTATCCGCCTGGCGGTGCCTCCTGGCCGGCGTGCATTCCGGGCCGCGACCGCTCACTTACGGGACCCTGATTGGCCCGCGGACCGGCCGGCGGGACCTCCGTGACCGCCTATCCGCCTGGCGGTGCCTGCTGGCCGGCGTGCATTCCGGGCCGCGACCGCTCACTTACGGGACCCTGATTGGCCCGCGGACCGGCCGGCGGGACCTCCGTGACAGCCTACCCGCCTGGCGGTGGCTGCTGGCCGGCGCGGATTCCGGGCCGCGACCGCTAACTTACGGGACCCTAATTGGCCCGCGGACCAGCTGGCGGGACCTCCGTGACAGCCTACCCGCCTGGCGGTGCCTCCTGGCCGGCGTGGATTCCGGGCCGCGACCGCTAACTTACGGGACCCTAAACGGCCCGCGGACCAGCTGGCGGGACCTCCGTGACCGCCCATCCGCCTGCCGGTGCCTCCTGGCCGGCGTGGATTCCGGGCCGCGACCGCTAACTTACGGGACCATAAATGGCCCGCGGACCAGCTGGCGGGACCTCCGTGACCGCCTATCCGCCTGGCGGTGCCTCCTGGCCGGCCTGGATTCCGGGCCGCGACCGCTCACCTACGGGACCCTAAATGGCCCGCGGACCAGCCGGCGGGACCTCCGTGACAGCCTATCCGCCTCCCGGTGGCTGCTGGCCGGCGCGGATTCCGGGCCGCGACCGCTAACTTACGGGACCCCAATTGGCCCGCGGACCAGCCGGCGGGACCCCCGTGACCGCCTATCCGCCTTGGCCGGTTCCCCGGCCGGCCACGGATGGCGAGAATCCGGCCTCCTCGCCCGGAGCGCTCGTCGGCTTCGGCGAAAAATGCACTAAGTGCCAAACCCCATTCATTTACAATAGCGTGTCCGCCAGAGGGCGCAGTTCCCCCCGCGGACCGGCCGGCGGGACCTCCGTGACCGCCTATCCGCCTGGTGGTGGCTGCGGGCCGGCGCGAATTCCGGGCCGCGACCGCTAACTTACGGGACCCCGATTGGCCCGCGGACCAGCCGGCGGGACCTCCGTGACCGCCTATCCGCCTGCGCTGGTTCCCCGGCCGGCGCGAATTCCGGGCCGCGACCGCTAACTTACGGGACCCCGATTGGCCCGCGGACCAGCCGGCGGGACCTCCGTGACCGCCTATCCGCCTGCGCTGGTTCCCCGGCCGGCGCGAATTCCGGGCCGCGACCGCTAACTTACGGGACCCCGATTGGCCCGCGGACCAGCCGGCGGGACCTCCGTGACCGCCTATGCGCCTGCGCTGGTTCCCCGGCCGGCGCGAATTCCGGGCCGCGACCGCTAATTTACGGGACCCCAATTGGCCCGCGGACCAGCCGGCGGGACCTCCGTGACCGCCTATCCGCCTTCGCTGGTTCCCCGGTCGGCGTGTATTCCGGGCCGCGGCCGCTCACTTACGGGACCAAAATTGGCCCGCGGACCAGCCGGCGGGACCTCCGTGACCGCCTATCCGCCTGCGCTGGTTCCCCGGCCGGCGTGGATTCCGGACCGCGACCGCTAAATTACGGGACCCAAATTGGCCCGCGGACCAGCCGGCGGGACATCCGTGACCGCCTATCCGCCTTCGCTGGTTCCCCGGTCGGCCACAGATGACGAATATTCGGCCTCTCGCTCTGGAAGTCCTGCCGACTTAGCCGAAAATTTTCTAAGTGCCATCGGCTCTCGCTCGGAAAAGTGTCCGCCTCGTCTGGTTCCCCAGCTCGGCCTCAGAATTCGAAAATTCGGCCTCTCTGAGGTACCAGGGGTAGGCTTTATGTACTTGGTCCCCCCAGTTAGTGTACTCATCACTTTACCCCCCTTTCGCAAAATATAGTCGGCACGTATGTGCAGAACTGTTTATTTTCATTTTAAAAATTTTCTAAGTGCCAGCGGAAGCTGTCACACGAACTGTCCGAGCTACCACGGTGCCCATCCCGGGCAGTGACGGCAAAAGGCCGATGTGTGTTTGATGGAAGTCTGAATAATTTCTAAGTGCCAACGGCTCAACCGCCGTAAAGTGTCCGCCTCGGCTGGTTCTCCCGGTCGGCCCGAACGAGCGAAAATTCGGCCTCTTCCCCTGGAGGTCCGGAACATTTTGGCGAATATTTTCAAAGTGCCAACGGCTGTTGCGCCGTAAAGTGTCCGCCTCGGCTGGTTCTCCCGGTCGGCCCGAACGAGCGAAAATTCGGCCTCTTCCCCTGGAGGTCCGGAACATTTTGGCGAATATTTTCAAAGTGCCAACGGCTGTTGCGCCGTAAAGTGTCCGACCCGGCCGGTTCCTCCGGTCGGCCCGAACGAGCGAAAATTCGGCCTCTTCCCCTGGAGGTCCGGAACATTTTGGCGAATATTTTCAAAGTGCCAACGGCTGTTGCGCCGTAACGTGTCCGACCCGGCCGGTTCCTCCGGTCGGCCCGAACGAGCGAAAATTCGGCCTCTTCCCCTGGAGGTCCGGAACATTTTGGCGAATATTTTCAAAGTGCCAACGGCTGTTGCGCCGTAACGTGTCCGACCCGGCCGGTTCCTCCGGTCGGCCCGAACGAGCGAAAATTCGGCCTCTTCCCCTGGAGGTCCGGAACATTTTGGCGAATATTTTCAAAGTGCCAACGGCTGTTGCGCCGTAACGTGTCCGACCCGGCCGGTTCCTCCGGTCGGCCCGAACGAGCGAAAATTCGGCCTCTTCCCCTGGAGGTCCGGACGACTTTGGCGAATATTTTCTAAGTGCGAACGGCTGTTGCGCCGTAACGTGTCCGACCCGGCCGGTTCCTCCGGTCGGCCCGAACGAGCGAAAATTCGGCCTCTTCCCCTGGAGGTCCGGACGACTTTGACGAATATTTTCTAAGTGCCAACGGCTGTTCCGCCGTAACGTGTCCGACCCGGCCGGTTCCTCCGGTCGGCCTGAACAAGTGAAAATTCGGCCTCTTCCCCTGGAGGTCCGGAACATTTTGGCGAATATTTTCTAAGTGCCATCGGCTCTTCCGCCGTAAGGTGTCCGACCCGGCCGGTTCCTCCGGTCGGCCTGAACGAGCGAAAATTCGGCCTCTTCCCCTGGAGGTCCTGTCAAGTTTAACGAATATTTTCTAAGTGCCATCGGCTCTTCCGCCGTAATGTGTCCGACTCGGCCGGTTCCTCCGGTCGGCCTGAACGAGCGAAAATTCGGCCTCTTCCCCTGGAGGTCCTGTCAAGTTTAACGAATATTTTCTAAGTGCCATCGGCTCTTCCGCCGTAAGGTGTCCGACTCGGCCGGTTCCTCCGGTCGGCCTGAACGAGCGAAAATTCGGCCTCTTCCCCTGGAGGTCCTGTCAAGTTTAACGAATATTTTCTAAGTGCCATCGGCTCTTCCGCCGTAAGGTGTCCGACTCGGCCGGTTCCTCCGGTCGGCCTGAACAAGCGAAAATTCGGCCTCTTCCCCTGGAGGTCCGTTCAAGTTTAACGAATATTTTCTAAGTGCCATCGGCTCTTCCGCCGTAAGGTGTCCGACTCGGCTGGTTCCCGATGTCGGCCAGAACAAGTGGAAACTCGGCCTCTTCCCCTGGAGGTCAGTTGAAGTTTAACGAATATTTTCAAAGTGCCAACGGCTGCTCCGCCGTAAAGCGTCCGACTCGGCTGGTTCCCGATGTCGGCCAGAACAAGTGAAAATTCGGCCTCTTCCCCTGGAGGTCCGTTCAAGATTAACGAATATTTTCTAAGTGCCAACGGCTGCTCCGCCGTAAAGCGTCCGACTCGGCTGGTTCCCGATGTCGGCCAGAACAAGTGAAAATTCGGCCTCTTCCCCTGGAGGTCCGTTCAAGATTAACGAATATTTTCTAAGTGCCAACGGCTCTTGCGCCGAAAAGCGTCCGCCTCGGCTGGTTCCCGATGTCGGCCAGAACAAGTGAAAATTCGGCCTCTTCCCCTGGAGGTCCGTTCAAGATTAACGAATATTTTCTAAGTGCCAACGGCTCTTGCGCCGAAAAGCGTCCGCCTCGGCTGGTTCCCGCGGTCGGACACAAAATGTGTCAATTCGGCCTCTCTGAGGTACCAGGGGAGGGCTTTATGTACTTGGTCCCCCCACTTAGTGTACTCATCACTTTACCCCCCTTTCGCAAAATATAGTCGGCACGTATGTGCAGAACTGTTTATTTTCATTTTAAAAATTGTCTAAGTGCCAGCGGAAGCTGTCACACGAACTGTCCGAGCTACCACGGTGCCCATCCCGGGCAGTGACGGCAAAAGGCCGATGTGTGTTTGATGGAAGTCTGAATAATTTCTAAGTGCCAACGGCTCAACCGCCGTAAAGTGTCCGCCTCGGCCGGTTCTCCCGGTCGGCCCGAACGAGCGAAAATTCGGCCTCTTTCCCTGGAGGTCCGGAACATTTTGGCGAATATTTTCTAAGTGCCAACGGGTGCTCCGCCGTAAAGTGTCCGCCTCGGCTGGTTCCCCCGGTCGGCCAGAACAAGTGAAAATTCGGCCTCTTCCCCTGGAGGTCCGGAACATTTTGGCGAATATTTCCTAAGTGCCAACGGCTGTTCCGCCGTAAAGAGTCCGACTCGGCTGGTTCCCGATGTCGGCCAGAACAAGTGAAAAATCGGCCTCTTCCCCTGGAAGTCCGGCCGAGTTAAGGCAAATATTTCCTAAGTGCCAACGGCTGTTCCGCCGTAAAGGGTCCGACTCGGCTGGTTCCCGATGTCGGCCAGAACAAGTGAAAAATCGGCCTCTTCCCCTGGAAGTCCGGCCGAGTTAAGGCAAATATTTCCTAAGTGCCAACGGCTGCTCCGCCGTAAAGCGTCCGACTCGGCTGGTTCCCGATGTCGGCCAGAATAAGTGGAAATTCGGCCTCTTCCCCTGGAGGTCCGTTCAAGATTAACGAATATTTTCTAAGTGCCAACGGCTGCTCCGCCGAAAAGCGTCCGACTCGGCTGGTTCCCGATGTCGGCCAGAACAAGTGAAAATTCGGCCTCTTCCCCTGGAGGTCAGTTGAAGTTTAACGAATATTTTCTAAGTGCCAACGGCTGTTCCGCCGTAAAGAGTCCGACTCGGCTGGTTCCCGATGTCGGCCAGAACAAGTGAAAATTCGGCCTCTTCCCCTGGAGGTCAGTTGAAGTTTAACGAATATTTTCTAAGTGCCAACGGCTGTTCCGCCGTAAAGAGTCCGACTCGGCTGGTTCCCGATGTCGGCCAGAACAAGTGAAAATTCGGCCTCTTCCCCTGGAAGTCCGGCCGAGTTAAGGCAAATATTTCCCAAGTGCCAACGGCTGTTCCGCCGTAAAGGGTCCGACTCGGCTGGTTCCCGATGTCGGCCAGAACAAGTGAAAAATCGGCCTCTTCCCCTGGAAGTCCGGCCAAGTTCGGCGAATATTTCCTAAGTGCCAACGGCTGTTCCGCCGTAAAGAGTCCGACTCGGCTGGTTCCCGATGTCGGCCAGAACAAGTGAAAATTCGGCCTCTTCCCCTGGAAGTCCGGCCGAGTTAAGGCAAATATTTCCTAAGTGCCAACGGCTGTTCCGCCGTAAAGAGTCCGACTCGGCTGGTTCCCGATGTCGGCCAGAACAAGTGAAAAATCGGCCTCTTCCCCTGGAAGTCCGGCCAAGTTCGGCGAATATTTCCTAAGTGCCAACGGCTGTTCCGCCGTAAAGAGTCCGACTCGGCTGGTTCCCGATGTCGGCCAGAACAAGTGAAAATCCGGCCTCTTCCCCTGGAAGTCCGGCCGAGTTAAGGCAAATATTTCCTAAGTGCCAACGGCTGTTCCGCCGTAAAGAGTCCGACTCGGCTGGTTCCCGATGTCGGCCAGAACAAGTGAAAATCCGGCCTCTTCCCCTGGAAGTCCGGCCGAGTTAAGGCGAATATTTCCTAAGTGCCAACGGCTGCTCAGCCTTAAAGTGTCCGACTCGGCTGGTTCCCGATGTCGGCCAGAACAAGTGAAAATCCGGCCTCTTCCCCTGGAAGTCCGGCCGAGTTAAGGCGAATATTTCCTAAGTGCCAACGGCTGCTCAGCCTTAAAGTGTCCGACTCGGCCGGTTCCCGATGTCGGCCAGAACAAGTGAAAATCCGGCCTCTTCCCCTGGAAGTCCGGCCGAGTTAAGGCAAATATTTCCTAAGTGCCAACGGCTGTTCCGCCGTAAAGGGTCCGACTCGGCTGGTTCCCGATGTCGGCCAGAACAAGTGAAAAATCGGCCTCTTCCCCTGGAGGTCCGGAACATTTTGGCGAATATTTCCTAAGTGCCAACGGCTGTTCCGCCGTAAAGTGTCCGCCTCGGCTGGTTCCCGATGTCGGCCAGAACAAGTGAAAATCCGGCCTCTTCCCCTGGAGGTCCGGAACATTTTGGCAAATATTTCCTAAGTGCCAACGGCTGCTCCGCCGTAAAGTGTCCGACTCGGCCGGTTCCCCCGGTCGTCCAGAACAAGTGAAAATCCGGCCTCTTCCCCTGGAAGTCCGGCCGAGTTAAGGCAAATATTTCCTAAGTGCCAACGGCTGCTCAGCCTTAAAGTGTCCGACTCGGCTGGTTCCCGATGTCGGCCAGAACAAGTGAAAATCCGGCCTCTTCCCCTGGAAGTCCGGCCGAGTTAAGGCGAATATTTCCTAAGTGCCAACGGCTGCTCAGCCTTAAAGTGTCCGACTCGGCTGGTTCCCGATGTCGGCCAGAACAAGTGAATATTCGGCCTCTTCCCCTGGAGGTCCGGAACATTTTGGCAAATATTTCCTAAGTGCCAACGGCTGCTCCGCCGTAAAGTGTCCGACTCGGCTGGTTCCCGATGTCGGCCAGAACAAGTGAAAATCCGGCCTCTTCCCCTGGAAGTCCGGCCAAGTTCGGCGAATATTTCCTAAGTGCCAACGGCTGTTCCGCCGTAAAGAGTCCGACTCGGCTGGTTCCCGATGTCGGCCAGAACAAGTGAATATTCGGCCTCTTCCCCTGGAGGTCCGTTCAAGATTAACGAATATTTTCTAAGTGCCAACGGCTGCTCCGCCGTAAAGCGTCCGACTCGGCTGGTTCCCGATGTCGGCCAGAACAAGTGAATATTCGGCCTCTTCCCCTGGAGGTCAGTTGAAGTTTAACGAATATTTTCTAAGTGCCAACGGCTGCTCCGCCGTAAAGCGTCCGACTCGGCTGGTTCCCGATGTCGGCCAGAACAAGTGAAAATTCGGCCTCTTCCCCTGGAGGTCAGTTGAAGTTTAACGAATATTTTCTAAGTGCCAACGGCTGCTCCGCCGTAAAGTGTCCGCCTCGGCCGGTTCACCCAGTCGGCCAGAACAAGTGAAAATTTGGCCTCTTCCCCTGGAGGTCCGGAACATTTTGGCGAATATTTTCTAAGTGCCAACGGCTGCTCCGCCGTAAAGCGTCCGACTCGGCTGGTTCCCGATGTCGGCCAGAACAAGTGAAAATTCGGCCTCTTCCCCTGGAGGTCAGTTGAAGTTTAACGAATATTTTCTAAGTGCCAACGGCTGCTCCGCCGTAAAGCGTCCGACTCGGCTGGTTCCCGATGTCGGCCAGAACAAGTGAAAATTCGGCCTCTTCCCCTGGAGGTCCGTTCAAGTTTGGGGAATATTTTCTAAGTGCCAACGGCTGCTCCGCCTTAAAGCGTCCGACTCGGCTGGTTCCCGATGTCGGCCAGAACAAGTGAAAATCCGGCCTCTTCCCCTGGAAGTCCGGCCGAGTTAAGGCAAATATTTCCTAAGTGCCAACGGCTGCTCAGCCTTAAAGGGCCCGACTCGGCTGGTTCCCGATGTCGGCCAGAACAAGTGACAATTCGGCCTCTTCCCCTGGAGGTCTTTTCAAGTTTAACGAATATTTTCTAAGTGCCAACGGCTGCTCCGCCGTAAAGCGTCCGACTCGGCTGGTTCCCGATGTCGGCCAGAACAAGTGAAAAATCGGCCTCTTCCCCTGGAGGTCCTTTCAAGTTTAACGAATATTTTCTAAGTGCCAACGGCTGCTCCGCCTTAAAGCGTCCGACTCGGCTGGTTCCCGATGTCGGCCAGAACAGGTGAAAATTCGGCCTCTTCCCCTGGAGGTCCGTTCAAGTTTGGCGAATATTTTCTAAGTGCCAACGGCTGCTCCGCCTTAAAGCGTCCGACTCGGCTGGTTCCCGATGTCGGGCAGAACAAGTGACAATTCGGCCTCTTCCCCTGGAAGTCCGGCCGAGTTTGGCGAATATTTTCTAAGTGCCAACGGCTGCTCCGCCGTAAAGAGTCCGACTCGGCTGGTTCCCGATGTCGGCCAGAAAAAGTGACAATTCGGCCTCTTCCCCTGGAGGTCCTTTGAAGTTTAGCGAATATTTTCTAAGTGCCAACGGCTCTTGCGCCGAAAAGCGTCCGCCTCGGCTGGTTCCCGCGGTCGGCCGTAATAGGCGAAAATTCGGCCTCTTCCCCTGGAGCGACCTCCAAATTTGGGCGAAATTTTTTCTAAGTGCCTAAAGGTACCAGGGGTTTGGGTACCAGGGGTGCATTACCAACTGGTCTTTTGTCAACCCATGTACTTTTTCTAGAGTACATGGGTTGGTCCCCCCACTTAGTGTACTCATCACTTTACCCCCCTTTCGCAAAATATAGTCAGAACGAGCATGGGGGACGCAATTGTTTTCCATGCAAATCAATTGGGCCTGGTCCGAGCGCTGGTAACGGCCGCCAGCAAGCGTCCCCTGCTCGGATAGCAGAACTGAAGAAGGCACGGCACTTCCAGAGAGAGAGAAAATTTTCTAAGTGCCACATTTCTCAAAAATTTTCAAAGTGCCACATCTCTCAAAAACTTTCAAAGTGCCACATCTCTCAAAAACTTTCAAAGTGCCACATCTCTCAAAAACTTTCAAAGTGCCACATCTCTCAAAAACTTTCAAAGTGCCACATCTCTGAAAAACTTTCTAAGTGCCACGTCTCTGAAAAATTTTCTAAGTGCCACAGCACGGCTGTGAAATATTCAAAGTCCTACAGGCATTGGCAGAATGCGCGGACGGCCGTCTGCTCCCGGCGGCCGCCGCGAAGCTACTACCCCCTCCCAGGGACGGCTGTCTGCTCCCGGCAGCCGTCCTTACCCCCCTCCCCCGTTTGCACCGCCTGAAGTTAGACCCGCCTTGGTAGGGCCCCCACCGGCCCCGGCTCGCCGGCGTTGGGTGGACGGTTCCTGCCCACTTGCGGGTCCCGGTCGCTTGGCAACCGACCGGGGAGGACCAGCCGCCTCCTTAAACACAGGCTGGAAGGGAAATCCGGTCAAGCTACGGAGGACCGGCCGCCTCCATAAACTCAGGCCGGAAGGGAAATCCAATCAAGCTACGGAGGACCGGCCGCCTCCTTAAACACAGGCCGGAAGGGAAATCCAATCAAGCTACGGAGGACCGGCCGCCTCCATAAACTCAGGCCGGAAGGGAAATCCGATCAAGTTACGGAGGACCGGTCGCCTCCCTAAACACAGGCCGGGCAAAAATCCACGAATGGCCCGTCAAGGGTAGAAGGTCATCCAAGGAAGGAGGTACCGGCCGCCTCCTTAAACACAGGCCGGGCAAAAATCTGCGAATGGCCCGTCAAGGGTAGTAGGTCATCCAAGAAAGGGGGTACCGGCCGCCTCTATTAACAGGCCGGGCAAAAATCTGCGAATGGGCCCGTCAAGGGTAGTGGGTCATCCAAGGAAGGAGGTACCGGCCGCCTCCTTAAACACAGGCCGGGCAAAAATCTGCGAATGGCCCGTCAAGGGTAGTAGGTCATCCAAGAAAGGGGGTACCGGCCGCCTCTATTAACAGGCCGGGCAAAAATCTGCGAATGGGCCCGTCAAGGGTAGTGGGTCATCCAAGGAAGGAGGTACCGGCCGCCTCCTTAAACACAGGCCGGGCAAAAATCTGCGAATGGCCCGTCAAGGGTAGTAGGTCATCCAAGAAAGGGGGTACCGGCCGCCTCTATTAACAGGCCGGGCAAAAATCTGCGAATGGGCCCGTCAAGGGTAGTGGGTCATCCAAGGAAGGAGGTACCGGCCGCCTCCTTAAACACAGGCCGGGCAAAAATCTGCGAACGGTCCGTCAAGGATTCTGGCTCATCCAAGAAAGGGGGTACCGGCCGCCTTACTAACAGGCCGGAGTACAGGGGGCGAAAGGCTGTCGATGGGGAAGGATCGGGGCCACGGCTAATCTAGCGATGCCCGCGTCGGGCGGTCACTCCGACGAATGAGCGGGGCCGAATCCGGCGCGAGGCGGCCTTCAGGCACGTGGTTCGAGACGACCTCACCCGGCTCTAGCCCGGAGGATCGGAGGCAACGGCCGTCTCCTTAAGCTAAGGCCGGACGAAAATCTGCGGATGCGGTCCATCCAAGGCAGACGGAGGTACCGGCCGCCTCGGTAAACAAAGCCCGGGCAAAAATCTGCGAATGGTCCGTCAAGGATTCTGGCTCATCCAAGGTGGGGGTACCGGCCGCCTCTATTAACAGGCCGGAGTACAGGGGGCGAAAGGCTGTCGATGGGGAAGGATCGGGGCCACGGCTAATCTAGCGATGCCCGCGTCGGGCGGTCACTCCGACGAATGAGCGGGGCCGAATCCGGCGTAGGCGGCCTTCAGGCACGTGGTTCGAGACGACCTCACCCGGCTCTAGCCCGGAGGATCGGAGGCAACGGCCGTCTCCTTAAGCTAAGGCCGGACGAAAATCTGCGGATGCGGTCCATCCAAGGCAGACGGAGGTACCGGCCGCCTCGGTAAATAAAGCCCGGGCAAAAATCTGCGAACGGCCCGTCAAGGGTTCTGTCTCATCCAAGAAAGGGGTACCGGCCGCCTCAGAGGCCGGAGCGAAGGGGGCGAAAGGCTGTCGATGGGGAAGGATCGGGGCCACGGCTAATCTAGCGATGCCCGCGTCGGGCGGTCACTCCGACGAATGAGCGGGGCCGAATCCGGCGTAGGCGGCCTTCAGGCACGTGGTTCGAGACGACCTCACCCGGCTCTAGCCCGGAGCGAATATCATCTCCAAGGTGTGGAGGCAACGGCCGTCTCCTTAAGCTAAGGCCGGACGAAAATCTGCGGATGCGGTCCATCCAAGGCAGACGGAGGTACCGGCCGCCTCGGTAAATAAAGCCCGGGCAAAAATCTGCGAACGGCCCGTCAAGGGTTCTGTCTCATCCAAGAAAGGGGTACCGGCCGCCTCAGAGGCCGGAGCGAAGGGGGCGAAAGGCTGTCGATGGGGAAGGATCGGGGCCACGGCTAATCTAGCGATGCCCGCGTCGGGCGGTCACTCCGACGAATGAGCGGGGCCGAATCCGGCGTAGGCGGCCTTCAGGCACGTGGTTCGAGACGACCTCACCCGGCTCTAGCCCGGAGCGAATATCATCTCCAAGGTGTGGAGGCAACGGCCGTCTCCTTAAGCTAAGGCCGGACGAAAATCTGCGGATGCGGTCCATCCAAGGCAGACGGAGGTACCGGCCGCCTCGGTAAACAGAGGCCGGGCGAAAATCTGCGAATGGTCCGTTAAGGATTCTCTCTCATCCAAGGAAGGGGTACCGGCCGCCTCTATTAACAGGCCGGAGCACAGGGGGCGAAAGGCTGTCGATGGGGAAGGATCGGGGCCACGGCTAATCTAGCGATGCCCGCGTCGGGCGGTCACTCCGACGAATGAGCGGGGCCGAATCCGGCGCGAGGCGGCCTTCAGGCACGTGGTTCGAGACGACCTCACCCGGCTCTAGCCCGGAGCGAAAAACACTCTTATAACCTGACCGACATGCGCCCATGACCCGCCTTGGTAGGGCCCCCACCGGCCCCGGCTACCGCCGGCGTTGGGTGGACGGTTCCTCCCCACTTGCGGGTCGCACTCCAGCGCTACGGCCGCCGCGCGAGCGCGCGCCCCGCGCCGCCCGCGCAGGCCTAGCGCGAACCGTACGGCAGCGAAACCGAGACGCCCCGGCTCAACCTCACCCAGAGGCCATCCACGGAGGCCGAGCGCGCGATCCGACTTGCGGCACGCCACGTGGGCGTCCGCCGGCCGCGCCGGTCGACCGCGAAACCGATTTCTCAAAGACCAAGCACGAGTCCCAACCTCCGCACATATCCGCACACGCCTTCCCGACCACCGCGAAGCGGGAGGCGTCTATCGTGGCCGCCGGGGCGTATGACCCCTCCGCGTGAGGCGTGCGGGCTCGGGGGGGCCGCAACGACCGAGTCTGACTCGGACGGGGCGCAGCTTCCCTCCCGGTCGCAGCATCAGCGCCGAACGCGCGACGTCACCAGCCCCCCGGAACGGTTCGTCGGGAGCGCGGCAATGGCCCACACCTCACCTCGCCAGCCGGCCGCAGCGGGCCGCGCCGAACCGAGTCTGACTCGGGGTGCGCACAGTCCCGTCTGGGTCACGGAGGCGACGAGCTGTGACCGCCACCGTCGCCCCTTCGTCCTTCCGGATCCCCCCAGCGCCGGCAAAACTCCGCATCCTGGCCGCATCGCGTGACCGGGCGGGCCGCAACGACCGAGTCTGACTCGGACGGGGCGCAGCTTCCCGCCTCGGGCCATCGCAAAGCGTGCCTCGCGCGGGCAAAGTCGCCGGCGCAGCGCCGCGCCCCTCGACAAGAGCGAGCCTCAGCCGGGCCGCGACGACCGAGTCTGACTCGGACGGAGCGCAGCTTCCCGCCTGGGTTACCGCTAGTCGCCGGGCCGACGGCGCCCATCCCCGGACCCCGCCGTTCCCTCGCGGTTTATCCTAAGCCGCCTGCCTTAGCCCAACCGAC
>NW_026061670.1:52500-72500 GCF_024217435.2 Syngnathus scovelli
CGCGCAACACGCACTTTGCGCCGGACGCCGGTCCCAAACCACCACCGCCGACCGCCACAAGGCGACAGCCACCATCCCCAAGCGCCACCCCCGACCGCCACAAGGCGACCGCCACCAGCCGACCGCCACAAGGCGACAGCCACCATCCCCAAGCGCCATCCCCGACCGCCACCCCCCGACCGCCACAAGGCGACCGCCACCAGCCGACCGCCACAAGGCGACAGCCACCATCCCCAAGCGCCACCCCCGACCGCCACAAGGCGACCGCCACCAGCCGACCGCCACAAGGCGACAGCCACCATCCCCAAGCGCCATCCCCGACCGCCACCCCCCGACCGCCACAAGGCGACCGCCACCAGCCGACCGCCACAAGGCGACAGCCACCATCCCCAAGCGCCACCCCCGACCGCCACCAGCCGACCGCCACCAGCCGACCGCCACCATCCCCAAGCGCCATCCCCGACCGCCACCCCCCGACCGCCACAAGGCGACCGCCACAAGGCGACAGCCACCATCGCCAAGCGCCACCCCCGACCGCCACCAGCCGACCGCCACCAGCCGACCGCCACCAGCCGACCGCCACCATCCCCAAGCGCCATCCCCGACCGCCACCCCCCGACCGCCACAAGGCGACCGCCACCAGCCGACCGCCACAAGGCGACAGCCACCATCCCCAAGCGCCACCCCCGACCGCCACCAGCCGACCGCCACCAGCCGACCGCCACCATCCCCAAGCGCCATCCCCGACCGCCACCCCCCGACCGCCACAAGGCGACCGCCACAAGGCGACAGCCACCATCGCCAAGCGCCACCCCCGACCGCCACCAGCCGACCGCCACCAGCCGACCGCCACCAGCCGACCGCCACCATCCCCAAGCGCCATCCCCGACCGCCACCCCCCGACCGCCACAAGGCGACCGCCACCAGCCGACCGCCACAAGGCGACAGCCACCATCCCCAAGCGCCACCCCCGACCGCCACCAGCCGACCGCCACCAGCCGACCGCCACAAGGCGACAGCCACCATCCCCGACCGCCACCAGCCGACCGCCACCAGCCGACCGCCACCAGCCGACCGCCACCATCCCCAAGCGCCATCCCCGACCGCCACCCCCCGACCGCCACAAGGCGACCGCCACAAGGCGACAGCCACCATCCCCAAGCGCCACCCCCGACCGCCACAAGGCGACCGCCACCAGCCGACCGCCACCAGCCGACCGCCACCATCCCCAAGCGCCATCCCCAAGCGCCACCCCCGACCGCCACCAGCCGACCGCCACCGGCCGTTCGCGGTGTGCGCCGCCGTTCCCCAAGCACCCTCCGGGACGAAGCCGGAGCCAGAGAATAGCAGCGGCCGTGCGTAAAAGCTGCGGCCGGGCCTCGCGGAAGGTCCCCCGGGCAGCGAGCTGCCGAGCCCCGGCCTCCAGCTTCCACCAGGTAATAGGACCGGGCGCGCGCAAAAGCTGGGGCCGGGCCTGGCGGAAGGTCCTCGGGCATCCAGCGAGATCACACGGCCCCCACCGGAGGCGGCTAGCGCCTCCGTAGAGTAGTGCCGGCCCGCGGAAGCGGCCGCCCGTCAGCCTGCGTTGCCGCTGGTCGAAAAATGCACTAAGTGCCAAACCCCATTCATTTACAACGGCGTGTCCGCCAGAGGGCGCACTTCCCCCGGCGGACCAGCCGGCGGGGCTCGTTAGAGAGTGTATCCGCCTGGCGGTGCCTCCTGGCCGGCCTGGATTCCGGACCGCCACCGCTCACTCGCGGGACCCTAATCGGCCCGCGGACCAGCCGGCGGGTCCTCCGTGAAAGCCTATCCGCCTGGCGGTGCCTCCTGGCCGGCCTGGATTCCGGACCGCGACCGCTCACTCGCGGGACCCTAAACGGCCCGCGGACCAGCCGGCGGGTCCTCCGTGAAAGCCTATCCGCCTGGCGGTGCCTCCTGGCCGGCCTGGATTCCGGACCGCCACCGCTCACTCGCGGGACCCTAATCGGCCCGCGGACCAGCCGGCGGGACCTCCGTGAAAGCCTATCCGCCTGGCGGTGCCTCCTGGCCGGCCTGGATTCCGGACCGCCACCGCTCACTCGCGGGACCCTAATCGGCCCGCGGACCAGCCGGCGGGACCTCCGTGAAAGCCTATCCGCCTGGCGGTGCCTCCTGGCCGGCCTGGATTCCGGACCGCCACCGCTCACTCGCGGGACCCTAATCGGCCCGCGGACCAGCCGGCGGGACCTCCGTGAAAGCCTATCCGCCTTGGCCGGTTCCCCGGCCGGCCACGGGTGGCGAGAATCCGGCCTCCTCGCCCGGAGCGCGCTTCGACTTGGGCGAAAAATGCACTAAGTGCCAAACCCCATTCATTTACAACGGCGTGTCCGCCAGAGGGCGCACTTCCTCCGGCCGGCGGGGCTCGTTGGAGAGCGCGTCCGCCTTCGCCGGTTCCCCGGTCGGCCGCGAACGGCGAAAAGCCGGCCTCTTCCCCCGGAGCCCGGTGGGCGAATTTTTTTTTTTTTTTTTTTTTTTTTTTTTTTTTTTCAAAGTGCCAACGGCTCTCGCGCCGCGATGCGTCCGCCTTCGCCGGTTCCCCGGTCGGCCACGAACGGCGAAAAATCGGCCTCTTCCCCGGAGCCCGGTCGGCGAATTTTATTTTATTTTTTTCCAAAGTGCCAACGGCTCTCGCGCCGCGATGCGTCCGCCTTCGCCGGTTCCCCGGTCGGCCACGAACGGCGAAAAATCGGCCCCTTCCCCCGGAGCCCGCATGATTATACGCGATGTTAATATTTATTTAATTATTAAATAAATACATACATATGTTTATTAATAATATACGCGGTGTTGATATGTATTTAATTATTACGTATATTGTGAATAAACTAACGGTGATTTTACACGATTTGACTACATGCGTGACCGTGATATAGTGCCGAGGGCTCCCGCGCCGTCACGCGTCCGCCTCGGCACGTGGGGTACCACGGGTCGCCCGCGGCAGCGAGCGTTCGGCTCGCGGGGGTCCGCGGGGTGTTATTAGGGAGTGCGGCAGCCGTGCCGAGACTCCGGCCGGCCGCCGGAAGTCCGGCGGGGGAGCGTCGGAGCTCCGCGAGGCCGGCCGGGGAGCCTCTTAGTCATCACCCGCGCTCGCGGTGGTCCCGGTCGCTTAAAGTGCCACGGGAGGCGTAGCGATGCGAGTGAGTGTGCGCAAAGTGCGAGAGGCGGTGCATTTACGCGCCGTGTCCGCGAGAGGGAGGCAATTCCCCGTTGCGACCTCCGGGAGATCAGCGGGCCGTTCAAATCGCTTAGCCGGGGTGCCGGGAGCCTCCTCGGGCGTCGAGTTAGGAGGGGGGCGCGCGGAGAACCGGCCGGAGGTCCGCTGGAAGCTCAGCGGGCCGTGGGAAACGCTTGGCCGGGGTGCCGGAAGCCTCGGCCGGCTTAAAAAGTTGGGAGGGGGGGCGCGCGGAGAACCGGCTGGAGGTCCCCTGGAAGCTCAGCGGGCCGTTCAAAACGCTTAGCCGAGGTGCCTGGAGCCTCGGCCGGCTTACAAGTGAGGAGGAAAGCGCGCGGAGAACCGGCTGGAGGTCCCCTGGAAGCTCAGCGGGCCGTTCAAAACGCTTAGCCGAGGTGCCTGGAGCCTCGGCCGGCTTACAATTGAGGAGGAAAGCGCGCGGAGAACCGGCCGGAGGTCCCCTGGAAGCTCAGCGGGCCGTTCAAAACGCTTAGCCGAGGTGCCTGGAGCCTCGGCCGGCTTACAAGTGAGGAGGAAAGCGCGCGGAGAACCGGCCGGAGGTCCCCTGGAAGCTCAGCGGGCCGTTCAAAACGCTTAGCCGAGGTGCCTGGAGCCTCGGCCGGCTTACAAGTGAGGAGGAAAGCGCGCGGAGAACCGGCCGGAGGTCCCCTGGAAGCTCAGCGGGCCGTTCAAAACGCTTAGCCGAGGTGCCTGGAGCCTCGGCCGGCTTACAAGTGAGGAGGAAAGCGCGCGGAGAACCGGCCGGAGGTCCCCTGGAAACTCAACGGGCCGTGGGAAAAAGCTTAGCCGGGGTGCCGGAAGCCTCGGCCGGCTTAAAACGTGAGGAGGAAAGCACCGGGAGAACCGGCTGGAGGTCTTCTGGAAGCTCAGCGGGCCGCCGAAAACGCGTAGCCGAGGTGCCGGGAGCCTCCTCGGGCGTCAAAAGTGAGGAGCGACGCACCCCCGAGAACCGCCTGGGTCCTCCAGCCACCGTTGAAAAAGACGTCGAGTCAGGCTACCTTAAGAGAGTCACAGCTACTCCCGCCGTTTACCCGCGCGGAGCGTCATCGCCTCCGCGAACCGTCAAAAATAAATAAATACATAAATAAATGTCAAGTGAGCCTACCTTAAGAGAGTCGTGGTTACTCCCGCCGTTTGGCAGCTCAAAGTGTCATCGGAAGCGAACCCACGCAAGTAAGTGTGCGCAAAGTGCGAGAGGTGGTGTTTTTACTCGCCGCGTCCGCCAGAGGGAGGCAATTCCCCGCCGCGACGGCACCGGCAGCTTCCGAGCGTCTCCCCGAGCGCTCGGAAGTCCGTTCGGGGGGGAGATGAGAGCCGTGCGAGGTACCAGGTGGAGCCGGACGGCGCGGTGCTTCCAAGCAGCCGATCCGCTGGGCTTGGAGCTATTTTCGGCCACTTGGCGCGCGAGCACGGCCTCCCGGGTGGTGCCGGGGGGTGGTGCGTGAGCGCGCCGGCCGCTGGAAGTCCCGCGGAGGAGCGCCGGAGCTCCGCGAGGCCGGCCGGGGAGCCTCTTAGTCGTCACCCGGGGCCGCCGGAGCACCGGGGGGGTGGTGCGCGAGCGCGCCGGCCGCCGGAGGTCCCGCGGAGGAGCGTCGGAGCTCCGCGAGGCCGGGGAGCCTCTCGGTAATCACCCGGGGCCGGCGGAGCGTTATTCGGCCGCTCTGCGCGCGCGCGCACGGCCTCCCGGCGGTGCCGGGGGGTGGTGCGCGAGCGCGCCGGCCGCCGGAGGTCCCGCGGAGGAGCGTCGGAGCTCCGCGAGGCCGGGGAGCCTCTCGGTAATCACCCGGGGCCGGCGGAGCGTTATTCGGCCGCTCTGCGCGCGCGCGCACGGCCTCCCGGCGCCTCCGCGAACCGCCAAAATAAATGTCAAGTGAGCCTACCTTAAGAGAGTCACAGTTACTCCCGCCGTTTACCCGCGCGGAGCGTCATCGCCTCCGCGAACCGTCAAAAATAAATAAGTACATAAATGAATAAATGTCAAGTGAGCCTACCTTAAGAGAGTCACAGTTACTCCCGCCGTTTACCCGCGCGGAGCGTCATCGCCTCCGCGAACCGTCAAAAATAAATAAATACATAAATAAATAGATGTCAAGTGAGCCTACCTTAAGAGAGTCACAGTTACTCCCGCCGTTTACCCGCGCGGAGCGTCATCGCCTCCGCGAACCGTCAAAAATAAATAAATACATGAATAAATAGTCAAGTGAGCATACCTTAGGAGAGTCGCAGTTACTCCCGCCGTTTACCCGCGCGGAGCGTCATCGCCTCCGCGAACCGTCAAAAATAAATAAATACATGAATAAATAAATGTCAAGTGAGCCTACCTTAAGAGAGTCACAGTTACTCCCGCCGTTTACCCGCGCAAAGTGCGAGAGGCGGTGTATTTACTCGCCGTGTCCGCGAGAGGGAGGTAACTCCCCGTTGCGACCTCCGGGAGAGCAACGGGCCGCCGAAAACGCTCAGCCGAGGTGCTGGAAGCCTCGGCCGGCTCGCAAAGCGAGGCGCGAGGCACCGGGAGAACCGGCTGGAGGTCCCCTGGAAGCTCAGCGGGCCGTGGGAAACGCTCAGCCGAGGTGCTGGAAGCCTCGGCCGGCTCACAAAGCGAGGCGCGAGGCACCGGGAGAACCGGCTGGAGGTCCCCTGGAAGCTCAGCGGGCCGTGGGAAACGCTTGGCCGGGGTGCCTGGAGCCTCGGCCGGCTTAAAAGTGAGGAGGAAGCGCGCGGAGAACCGGCTGGAGGTCCCCTGGAAGCTCAGCGGGGTGTGGGAAAAAGCTTAGCCGGGGTGCCGGAAGCCTCGGCCGGCTTAAAACGTGAGGAGGAAAGCACCGGGAGAACCGGCTGGAGGTCTTCTGGAAGCTCAGCGGGCCGTGGAGAAAGCTTAGCCGGGGTGCCGGAAGCCTCGGCCGGCTTAAAATGTGAGGAGGAAACCGGCTGGACGTCTTCTGGAAGATCAGCGGGCCGTGGAAAATGCTAAGCCGAGGTGCTGGTTGTCGAATAAGGCTCCGCCATCTCGTAGAAGGTGCTAATAAAGTTCATATCCGCTCGGCTGGAGGTAATTGGCCAGCGGACCGGCCGGCGGGACCTCCGTGACCGCCTATCCGCCTGGCGGTGCCTCCTGGCCGGCGTGCATTCCGGGCCGCGACCGCTCACTTACGGGACCCTGATTGGCCCGCGGACCGGCCGGCGGGACCTCCGTGACCGCCTATCCGCCTGGCGGTGCCTGCTGGCCGGCGTGCATTCCGGGCCGCGACCGCTCACTTACGGGACCCTGATTGGCCCGCGGACCGGCCGGCGGGACCTCCGTGACAGCCTACCCGCCTGGCGGTGGCTGCTGGCCGGCGCGGATTCCGGGCCGCGACCGCTAACTTACGGGACCCTAATTGGCCCGCGGACCAGCTGGCGGGACCTCCGTGACAGCCTACCCGCCTGGCGGTGCCTCCTGGCCGGCGTGGATTCCGGGCCGCGACCGCTAACTTACGGGACCCTAAACGGCCCGCGGACCAGCTGGCGGGACCTCCGTGACCGCCCATCCGCCTGCCGGTGCCTCCTGGCCGGCGTGGATTCCGGGCCGCGACCGCTAACTTACGGGACCATAAATGGCCCGCGGACCAGCTGGCGGGACCTCCGTGACCGCCTATCCGCCTGGCGGTGCCTCCTGGCCGGCCTGGATTCCGGGCCGCGACCGCTCACCTACGGGACCCTAAATGGCCCGCGGACCAGCCGGCGGGACCTCCGTGACAGCCTATCCGCCTCCCGGTGGCTGCTGGCCGGCGCGGATTCCGGGCCGCGACCGCTAACTTACGGGACCCCAATTGGCCCGCGGACCAGCCGGCGGGACCCCCGTGACCGCCTATCCGCCTTGGCCGGTTCCCCGGCCGGCCACGGATGGCGAGAATCCGGCCTCCTCGCCCGGAGCGCTCGTCGGCTTCGGCGAAAAATGCACTAAGTGCCAAACCCCATTCATTTACAATAGCGTGTCCGCCAGAGGGCGCAGTTCCCCCCGCGGACCGGCCGGCGGGACCTCCGTGACCGCCTATCCGCCTGGTGGTGGCTGCGGGCCGGCGCGAATTCCGGGCCGCGACCGCTAACTTACGGGACCCCGATTGGCCCGCGGACCAGCCGGCGGGACCTCCGTGACCGCCTATCCGCCTACGCTGGTTCCCCGGTCGGCGTGGATTCCGGACCGCGACCGCTAACTTACGGGACCCCGATTGGCCCGCGGACCAGCCGGCGGGACCTCCGTGACCGCCTATCCGCCTTCGCTGGTTCCCCGGTCGGCGTGTATTCCGGGCCGCGGCCGCTCACTTACGGGACCAAAATTGGCCCGCGGACCAGCCGGCGGGACCTCCGTGACCGCCTATCCGCCGACGCTGGTTCCCCGGTCGGCGTGGATTCCGGACCGCGACCGCTAAATTACGGGACCCAAATTGGCCCGCGGACCAGCCGGCGGGACCTCCGTGACCGCCTATCCGCCTACGCTGGTTCCCCGGTCGGCGCGGATTCCGGACCGCGACCGCTAAATTACGGGACCCCAATTGGCCCGCGGACCAGCCGGCGGGACCTCCGTGACCGCCTATCCGCCTGCGCTGGTTCCCCGGCCGTCGCGAATTCCGGGCCGCGGCCGCTCACTTACGGGACCCAAATTGGCCCGCGGACCAGCCGGCGGGACCTCCGTGACCGCCTATCCGCCTCCGCTGGTTCCCCGGTCGGCCACAGATGACGAATATTCGGCCTCTCGCTCTGGAAGTCCTGCCGACTTAGCCGAAAATTTTCTAATTGCCATCGGCTCTCGCTCGGAAAAGTGTCCGCCTCGTCTGGTTCCCCAGCTCGGCCTCAGAATTCGAAAATTCGGCCTCTCTGAGGTACCAGGGGTGGGCTTTATGTACTTGGTCCCCCCACTTAGTGTACTCATCACTTTACCCCCCTTTCGCAAAATATAGTCGGCACGTATGTGCAGAACTGTTTATTTTCATTTTAAAAATTGTCTAAGTGCCAGCGGAAGCTGTCACACGAACTGTCCGAGCTACCACGGTGCCCATCCCGGGCAGTGACGGCAAAAGGCCGATGTGTGTTTGATGGAAGTCTGAATAATTTCTAAGTGCCAACGGCTCAACCGCCGTAAAGTGTCCGCCTCGGCTGGTTCTCCCGGTCGGCCCGAACGAGCGAAAATTCGGCCTCTTCCCCTGGAGGTCCGGAACATTTTGGCGAATATTTTCAAAGTGCCAACGGCTGTTGCGCCGTAAAGTGTCCGACCCGGCCGGTTCCTCCGGTCGGCCCGAACGAGCGAAAATTCGGCCTCTTCCCCTGGAGGTCCGGAACATTTTGGCGAATATTTTCAAAGTGCCAACGGCTGTTGCGCCGTAAAGTGTCCGACCCGGCCGGTTCCTCCGGTCGGCCCGAACGAGCGAAAATTCGGCCTCTTCCCCTGGAGGTCCGGAACATTTTGGCGAATATTTTCAAAGTGCCAACGGCTGTTGCGCCGTAACGTGTCCGACCCGGCCGGTTCCTCCGGTCGGCCCGAACGAGCGAAAATTCGGCCTCTTCCCCTGGAGGTCCGGAACATTTTGGCGAATATTTTCAAAGTGCCAACGGCTGTTGCGCCGTAACGTGTCCGACCCGGCCGGTTCCTCCGGTCGGCCCGAACGAGCGAAAATTCGGCCTCTTCCCCTGGAGGTCCGGAACATTTTGGCGAATATTTTCAAAGTGCCAACGGCTGTTGCGCCGTAACGTGTCCGACCCGGCTGGTTCCTCCGGTCGGCCCGAACGAGCGAAAATTCGGCCTCTTCCCCTGGAGGTCCGGAACATTTTGGCGAATATTTTCAAAGTGCCAACGGCTGTTGCGCCGTAACGTGTCCGACCCGGCCGGTTCCTCCGGTCGCCCCGAACGAGCGAAAATTCGGCCTCTTCCCCTGGAGGTCCGGAACATTTTGGCGAATATTTTCAAAGTGCCAACGGCTGTTGCGCCGTAACGTGTCCGACCCGGCCGGTTCCTCCGGTCGGCCCGAACGAGCGAAAATTCGGCCTCTTCCCCTGGAGGTCCGGAACATTTTGGCGAATATTTTCAAAGTGCCAACGGCTGTTGCGCCGTAAAGTGTCCGACCCGGCCGGTTCCTCCGGTCGGCCCGAACGAGCGAAAATTCGGCCTCTTCCCCTGGAGGTCCGGACGACTTTGGCGAATATTTTCTAAGTGCGAACGGCTGTTGCGCCGTAACGTGTCCGACCCGGCCGGTTCCTCCGGTCGGCCCGAACGAGCGAAAATTCGGCCTCTTCCCCTGGAGGTCCGGACGACTTTGACGAATATTTTCTAAGTGCCAACGGCTGTTCCGCCGTAACGTGTCCGACCCGGCCGGTTCCTCCGGTCGGCCTGAACAAGTGAAAATTCGGCCTCTTCCCCTGGAGGTCCGGAACATTTTGGCGAATATTTTCTAAGTGCCATCGGCTCTTCCGCCGTAAGGTGTCCGACCCGGCCGGTTCCTCCGGTCGGCCTGAACGAGCGAAAATTCGGCCTCTTCCCCTGGAGGTCCTGTCAAGTTTAACGAATATTTTCTAAGTGCCATCGGCTCTTCCGCCGTAATGTGTCCGACTCGGCCGGTTCCTCCGGTCGGCCTGAACGAGCGAAAATTCGGCCTCTTCCCCTGGAGGTCCTGTCAAGTTTAACGAATATTTTCTAAGTGCCATCGGCTCTTCCGCCGTAAGGTGTCCGACTCGGCCGGTTCCTCCGGTCGGCCTGAACGAGCGAAAATTCGGCCTCTTCCCCTGGAGGTCCTGTCAAGTTTAACGAATATTTTCTAAGTGCCATCGGCTCTTCCGCCGTAAGGTGTCCGACTCGGCCGGTTCCTCCGGTCGGCCTGAACAAGCGAAAATTCGGCCTCTTCCCCTGGAGGTCCGTTCAAGTTTAACGAATATTTTCTAAGTGCCATCGGCTCTTCCGCCGTAAGGTGTCCGACTCGGCTGGTTCCCGATGTCGGCCAGAACAAGTGGAAACTCGGCCTCTTCCCCTGGAGGTCAGTTGAAGTTTAACGAATATTTTCAAAGTGCCAACGGCTGCTCCGCCGTAAAGCGTCCGACTCGGCTGGTTCCCGATGTCGGCCAGAACAAGTGAAAATTCGGCCTCTTCCCCTGGAGGTCCGTTCAAGATTAACGAATATTTTCTAAGTGCCAACGGCTGCTCCGCCGTAAAGCGTCCGACCCGGCTGGTTCCCGATGTCGGCCAGAACAA
This sequence comes from Syngnathus scovelli, assembly GCF_024217435.2. Lineage (NCBI taxonomy): Eukaryota > Metazoa > Chordata > Actinopteri > Syngnathiformes > Syngnathidae > Syngnathus > Syngnathus scovelli. The sequence continues at coordinate 62,949 of NW_026061670.1, forward strand.
GTGAAAATTCGGCCTCTTCCCCTGGAGGTCCGTTCAAGATTAACGAATATTTTCTAAGTGCCAACGGCTCTTGCGCCGAAAAGCGTCCGCCTCGGCTGGTTCCCGATGTCGGCCAGAACAAGTGAAAATTCGGCCTCTTCCCCTGGAGGTCCGTTCAAGATTAACGAATATTTTCTAAGTGCCAACGGCTCTTGCGCCGAAAAGCGTCCGCCTCGGCTGGTTCCCGCGGTCGGACACAAAATGTGTCAATTCGGCCTCTCTGAGGTACCAGGGGTGGGCTTTATGTACTTGGTCCCCCCACTTAGTGTACTCATCACTTTACCCCCCTTTCGCAAAATATAGTCGGCACGTATGTGCAGAACTGTTTATTTTCATTTTAAAAATTGTCTAAGTGCCAGCGGAAGCTGTCACACGAACTGTCCGAGCTACCACGGTGCCCATCCCGGGCAGTGACGGCAAAAGGCCGATGTGTGTTTGATGGAAGTCTGAATAATTTCTAAGTGCCAACGGCTCAACCGCCGTAAAGTGTCCGCCTCGGCCGGTTCTCCCGGTCGGCCCGAACGAGCGAAAATTCGGCCTCTTTCCCTGGAGGTCCGGAACATTTTGGCGAATATTTTCTAAGTGCCAACGGGTGCTCCGCCGTAAAGTGTCCGCCTCGGCTGGTTCCCCCGGTCGGCCAGAACAAGTGAAAATTCGGCCTCTTCCCCTGGAGGTCCGGCCAAGTTCGGCGAATATTTCCTAAGTGCCAACGGCTGCTCCGCCGTAAAGAGACCGACTCGGCTGGTTCCCGATGTCGGCCAGAACAAGTGAAAATTCGGCCTCTTCCCCTGGAAGTTCGGCCGAGTTCGGCGAATATTTCCCAAGTGCCAACGGCTGCTCCGCCGTAAAGCGTCCGACTCGGCTGGTTCCCGATGTCGGCCAGAACAAGTGAAAATTCGGCCTCTTCCCCTGGAGGTCAGTTGAAGTTTAACGAATATTTCCTAAGTGCCAACGGCTGCTCCGCCGTAAAGTGTCCGACTCGGCTGGTTCCCGATGTCGGCCAGAACAAGTGAATATTCGGCCTCTTCCCCTGGAGGTCCGGAACATTTTGGCAAATATTTCCTAAGTGCCAACGGCTGCTCCGCCGTAAAGAGTCCGACTCGGCTGGTTCCCGATGTCGGCCAGAACAAGTGAAAATTCGGCCTCTTCCCCTGGAAGTCCGGCCGAGTTCGGCGAATATTTCCCAAGTGCCAACGGCTGCTCCGCCGTAAAGCGTCCGACTCGGCTGGTTCCCGATGTCGGCCAGAACAAGTGAAAATTCGGCCTCTTCCCCTGGAGGTCCGTTCAAGTTTAACGAATATTTTCTAAGTGCCAACGGCTGCTCCGCCGTAAAGGGTCCGACTCGGCTGGTTCCCGATGTCGGCCAGAACAAGTGAAAATTCGGCCTCTTCCCCTGGAAGTGCGGCCAAGTTAAGGCAAATATTTCCTAAGTGCCAACGGCTGTTCCGCCGTAAAGGGTCCGACTCGGCTGGTTCCCGATGTCGGCCAGAACAAGTGAAAATTCGGCCTCTTCCCCTGGAGGTCAGTTGAAGTTTAACGAATATTTTCTAAGTGCCAACGGCTGCTCCGCCGTAAAGCGTCCGACTCGGCTGGTTCCCGATGTCGGCCAGAACAAGTGAAAATTCGGCCTCTTCCCCTGGAAGTGCGGCCAAGTTAAGGCAAATATTTCCTAAGTGCCAACGGCTGTTCCGCCGTAAAGGGTCCGACTCGGCTGGTTCCCGATGTCGGCCAGAACAAGTGAAAATTCGGCCTCTTCCCCTGGAGGTCAGTTGAAGTTTAACGAATATTTTCTAAGTGCCAACGGCTGCTCCGCCGTAAAGCGTCCGACTCGGCTGGTTCCCGATGTCGGCCAGAACAAGTGAAAATTCGGCCTCTTCCCCTGGAGGTCAGTTGAAGTTTAACGAATATTTTCTAAGTGCCAACGGCTGTTCCGCCGTAAAGAGTCCGACTCGGCTGGTTCCCGATGTCGGCCAGAACAAGTGAAAATTCGGCCTCTTCCCCTGGAGGTCCGTTCAAGTTTGGGGAATATTTTCTAAGTGCCAACGGCTGCTCCGCCTTAAAGCGTCCGACTCGGCTGGTTCCCGATGTCGGCCAGAACAAGTGAAAATTCGGCCTCTTCCCCTGGAGGTCCGTTCAAGATTAAGGAATATTTTCTAAGTGCCAACGGCTCTTGCGCCGAAAAGCGTCCGCCTCGGCTGGTTCCCGATGTCGGCCAGAACAAGTGAAAATTCGGCCTCTTCCCCTGGAGGTCCGTTCAAGATTAACGAATATTTTCTAAGTGCCAACGGCTCTTGCGCCGAAAAGCGTCCGCCTCGGCTGGTTCCCGCGGTCGGACACAAAATGTGTCAATTCGGCCTCTCTGAGGTACCAGGGGTAGGCTTTATGTACTTGGTCCCCCCACTTAGTGTACTCATCACTTTACCCCCCTTTCGCAAAATATAGTCGGCACGTATGTGCAGAACTGTTTATTTTCATTTTAAAAATTGTCTAAGTGCCAGCGGAAGCTGTCACACGAACTGTCCTAGCTACCACGGTGCCCATCCCGGGCAGTGACGGCAAAAGGCCGATGTGTGTTTATGGAAGTCTGAATAATTTCTAAGTGCCAACGGCTCAACCGCCGTAAAGTGTCCGCCTCGGCTGGTTCTCCCGGTCGGCCCGAACGAGCGAAAATTCGGCCTCTTCCCCTGGAGGTCCGGAACATTTTGGCGAATATTTTCAAAGTGCCAACGGCTGCTCCGCCGTAAAGTGTCCGCCTCGGCTGGTTCCCCCGGTCGGCCAGAACAAGTGAAAATTCGGCCTCTTCCCCTGGAGGTCCGGAACATTTTGGCGAATATTTCCTAAGTGCCAACGGCTGCTCCGCCGTAAAGTGTCCGACTCGGCTGGTTCCCCCGGTCGGCCAGAACAAGTGAAAAATCGGCCTCTTCCCCTGGAAGTCCGGCCGAGTTAAGGCAAATATTTCCTAAGTGCCAACGGCTGCTCAGCCTTAAAGGGTCCGACTCGGCTGGTTCCCGATGTCGGCCAGAACAAGTGAAAATTCGGCCTCTTCCCCTGGAGGTCAGTTGAAGTTTAACGAATATTTTCTAAGTGCCAACGGCTGCTCCGCCGTAAAGAGTCCGACTCGGCTGGTTCCCGATGTCGGCCAGAACAAGTGAAAATTCGGCCTCTTCCCCTGGAAGTGCGGCCAAGTTTGGCGAATATTTCCTAAGTGCCAACGGCTGCTCCGCCGTAAAGGGTCCGACTCGGCTGGTTCCCGATGTCGGCCAGAACAAGTGAAAAATCGGCCTCTTCCCCTGGAAGTGCGGCCAAGTTTGGCGAATATTTCCTAAGTGCCAACGGCTGTTCCGCCGTAAAGAGTCCGACTCGGCTGGTTCCCGATGTCGGCCAGAACAAGTGAAAATCCGGCCTCTTCCCCTGGAAGTCCGGCCGAGTTAAGGCGAATATTTCCTAAGTGCCAACGGCTGCTCAGCCTTAAAGTGTCCGACTCGGCTGGTTCCCGATGTCGGCCAGAACAAGTGAAAATCCGGCCTCTTCCCCTGGAAGTCCGGCCGAGTTAAGGCAAATATTTCCTAAGTGCCAACGGCTGCTCCGCCGTAAAGTGTCCGACTCGGCTGGTTCCCGATGTCGGCCAGAACAAGTGAAAATCCGGCCTCTTCCCCTGGAAGTGCGGCCAAGTTTGGCGAATATTTCCTAAGTGCCAACGGCTGCTCCGCCGTAAAGCGTCCGACTCGGCTGGTTCCCGATGTCGGCCAGAACAAGTAAAAATTCGGCCTCTTCCCCTGGAAGTGCGGCCAAGTTTGGCGAATATTTCCTAAGTGCCAACGGCTGTTCCGCCGTAAAGAGTCCGACTCGGCTGGTTCCCGATGTCGGCCAGAACAAGTGAAAAATCGGCCTCTTCCCCTGGAAGTCCGGCCAAGTTCGGCGAATATTTCCTAAGTGCCAACGGCTGTTCCGCCGTAAAGAGTCCGACTCGGCTGGTTCCCGATGTCGGCCAGAACAAGTGAAAATTCGGCCTCTTCCCCTGGAAGTCCGGCCGAGTTAAGGCAAATATTTCCTAAGTGCCAACGGCTGTTCCGCCGTAAAGGGTCCGACTTGGCTGGTTCCCGATGTCGGCCAGAACAAGTGAAAAATCGGCCTCTTCCCCTGGAGGTCAGTTGAAGTTTAACGAATATTTTCTAAGTGCCAACGGCTGCTCCGCCGTAAAGCGTCCGACTCGGCTGGTTCCCGATGTCGGCCAGAATAAGTGGAAATTCGGCCTCTTCCCCTGGAGGTCCGTTCAAGATTAACGAATATTTTCTAAGTGCCAACGGCTCTTGCGCCGAAAAGCGTCCGACTCGGCTGGTTCCCGATGTCGGCCAGAACAAGTGAAAATTCGGCCTCTTCCCCTGGAGGTCAGTTGAAGTTTAACGAATATTTTCTAAGTGCCAACGGCTGCTCCGCCGTAAAGCGTCCGACTCGGCTGGTTCCCGATGTCGGCCAGAACAAGTGAAAATTCGGCCTCTTCCCCTGGAGGTCAGTTGAAGTTTAACGAATATTTTCTAAGTGCCAACGGCTGCTCCGCCGTAAAGTGTCCGCCTCGGCCGGTTCACCCAGTCGGCCAGAACAAGTGAAAATTTGGCCTCTTCCCCTGGAGGTCCGGAACATTTTGGCGAATATTTTCTAAGTGCCAACGGCTGCTCCGCCGTAAAGCGTCCGACTCGGCTGGTTCCCGATGTCGGCCAGAACAAGTGAAAATTCGGCCTCTTCCCCTGGAGGTCAGTTGAAGTTTAACGAATATTTTCTAAGTGCCAACGGCTGCTCCGCCGTAAAGCGTCCGACTCGGCTGGTTCCCGATGTCGGCCAGAACAAGTGAAAATTCGGCCTCTTCCCCTGGAGGTCCGTTCAAGTTTGGGGAATATTTTCTAAGTGCCAACGGCTGCTCCGCCTTAAAGCGTCCGACTCGGCTGGTTCCCGATGTCGGCCAGAACAAGTGAAAATCCGGCCTCTTCCCCTGGAAGTCCGGCCGAGTTAAGGCAAATATTTCCTAAGTGCCAACGGCTGCTCAGCCTTAAAGGGCCCGACTCGGCTGGTTCCCGATGTCGGCCAGAACAAGTGACAATTCGGCCTCTTCCCCTGGAGGTCTTTTCAAGTTTAACGAATATTTTCTAAGTGCCAACGGCTGCTCCGCCGTAAAGCGTCCGACTCGGCTGGTTCCCGATGTCGGCCAGAACAAGTGAAAAATCGGCCTCTTCCCCTGGAGGTCCTTTCAAGTTTAACGAATATTTTCTAAGTGCCAACGGCTGCTCCGCCTTAAAGCGTCCGACTCGGCTGGTTCCCGATGTCGGCCAGAACAGGTGAAAATTCGGCCTCTTCCCCTGGAGGTCCGTTCAAGTTTGGCGAATATTTTCTAAGTGCCAACGGCTGCTCCGCCTTAAAGCGTCCGACTCGGCTGGTTCCCGATGTCGGGCAGAACAAGTGACAATTCGGCCTCTTCCCCTGGAAGTCCGGCCGAGTTTGGCGAATATTTTCTAAGTGCCAACGGCTGCTCCGCCGTAAAGAGTCCGACTCGGCTGGTTCCCGATGTCGGCCAGAAAAAGTGACAATTCGGCCTCTTCCCCTGGAGGTCCTTTGAAGTTTAGCGAATATTTTCTAAGTGCCAACGGCTCTTGCGCCGAAAAGCGTCCGCCTCGGCTGGTTCCCGCGGTCGGCCGTAATAGGCGAAAATTCGGCCTCTTCCCCTGGAGCGACCTCCAAATTTGGGCGAAATTTTTTCTAAGTGCCTAAAGGTACCAGGGGTTTGGGTACCAGGGGTGCATTACCAACTGGTCTTTTGTCAACCCATGTACTTTTTCTAGAGTACATGGGTTGGTCCCCCCACTTAGTGTACTCATCACTTTACCCCCCTTTCGCAAAATATAGTCAGAACGAGCATGGGGGACGCAATTGTTTTCCATGCAAATCAATTGGGCCTGGTCCGAGCGCTGGTAACGGCCGCCAGCAAGCGTCCCCTGCTCGGATAGCAGAACTGAAGAAGGCACGGCACTTCCAGAGAGAGAGAAAATTTTCTAAGTGCCACATTTCTCAAAAATTTTCAAAGTGCCACATCTCTCAAAAACTTTCAAAGTGCCACATCTCTCAAAAACTTTCAAAGTGCCACATCTCTCAAAAACTTTCAAAGTGCCACATCTCTCAAAAACTTTCAAAGTGCCACATCTCTGAAAAACTTTCTAAGTGCCACGTCTCTGAAAAATTTTCTAAGTGCCACAGCACGGCTGTGAAATATTCAAAGTCCTACAGGCATTGGCAGAATGCGCGGACGGCCGTCTGCTCCCGGCGGCCGCCGCGAAGCTACTACCCCCTCCCAGGGACGGCTGTCTGCTCCCGGCAGCCGTCCTTACCCCCCTCCCCCGTTTGCACCGCCTGAAGTTAGACCCGCCTTGGTAGGGCCCCCACCGGCCCCGGCTCGCCGGCGTTGGGTGGACGGTTCCTGCCCACTTGCGGGTCCCGGTCGCTTGGCAACCGACCGGGGAGGACCAGCCGCCTCCTTAAACACAGGCTGGAAGGGAAATCCGGTCAAGCTACGGAGGACCGGCCGCCTCCATAAACTCAGGCCGGAAGGGAAATCCAATCAAGCTACGGAGGACCGGCCGCCTCCTTAAACACAGGCCGGAAGGGAAATCCAATCAAGCTACGGAGGACCGGCCGCCTCCATAAACTCAGGCCGGAAGGGAAATCCGATCAAGTTACGGAGGACCGGTCGCCTCCCTAAACACAGGCCGGGCAAAAATCCACGAATGGCCCGTCAAGGGTAGAAGGTCATCCAAGGAAGGAGGTACCGGCCGCCTCCTTAAACACAGGCCGGGCAAAAATCTGCGAATGGCCCGTCAAGGGTAGTAGGTCATCCAAGAAAGGGGGTACCGGCCGCCTCTATTAACAGGCCGGGCAAAAATCTGCGAATGGGCCCGTCAAGGGTAGTGGGTCATCCAAGGAAGGAGGTACCGGCCGCCTCCTTAAACACAGGCCGGGCAAAAATCTGCGAATGGCCCGTCAAGGGTAGTAGGTCATCCAAGAAAGGGGGTACCGGCCGCCTCTATTAACAGGCCGGGCAAAAATCTGCGAATGGGCCCGTCAAGGGTAGTGGGTCATCCAAGGAAGGAGGTACCGGCCGCCTCCTTAAACACAGGCCGGGCAAAAATCTGCGAATGGCCCGTCAAGGGTAGTAGGTCATCCAAGAAAGGGGGTACCGGCCGCCTCTATTAACAGGCCGGGCAAAAATCTGCGAATGGGCCCGTCAAGGGTAGTGGGTCATCCAAGGAAGGAGGTACCGGCCGCCTCCTTAAACACAGGCCGGGCAAAAATCTGCGAACGGTCCGTCAAGGATTCTGGCTCATCCAAGAAAGGGGGTACCGGCCGCCTTACTAACAGGCCGGAGTACAGGGGGCGAAAGGCTGTCGATGGGGAAGGATCGGGGCCACGGCTAATCTAGCGATGCCCGCGTCGGGCGGTCACTCCGACGAATGAGCGGGGCCGAATCCGGCGCGAGGCGGCCTTCAGGCACGTGGTTCGAGACGACCTCACCCGGCTCTAGCCCGGAGGATCGGAGGCAACGGCCGTCTCCTTAAGCTAAGGCCGGACGAAAATCTGCGGATGCGGTCCATCCAAGGCAGACGGAGGTACCGGCCGCCTCGGTAAACAAAGCCCGGGCAAAAATCTGCGAATGGTCCGTCAAGGATTCTGGCTCATCCAAGGTGGGGGTACCGGCCGCCTCTATTAACAGGCCGGAGTACAGGGGGCGAAAGGCTGTCGATGGGGAAGGATCGGGGCCACGGCTAATCTAGCGATGCCCGCGTCGGGCGGTCACTCCGACGAATGAGCGGGGCCGAATCCGGCGTAGGCGGCCTTCAGGCACGTGGTTCGAGACGACCTCACCCGGCTCTAGCCCGGAGGATCGGAGGCAACGGCCGTCTCCTTAAGCTAAGGCCGGACGAAAATCTGCGGATGCGGTCCATCCAAGGCAGACGGAGGTACCGGCCGCCTCGGTAAATAAAGCCCGGGCAAAAATCTGCGAACGGCCCGTCAAGGGTTCTGTCTCATCCAAGAAAGGGGTACCGGCCGCCTCAGAGGCCGGAGCGAAGGGGGCGAAAGGCTGTCGATGGGGAAGGATCGGGGCCACGGCTAATCTAGCGATGCCCGCGTCGGGCGGTCACTCCGACGAATGAGCGGGGCCGAATCCGGCGTAGGCGGCCTTCAGGCACGTGGTTCGAGACGACCTCACCCGGCTCTAGCCCGGAGCGAATATCATCTCCAAGGTGTGGAGGCAACGGCCGTCTCCTTAAGCTAAGGCCGGACGAAAATCTGCGGATGCGGTCCATCCAAGGCAGACGGAGGTACCGGCCGCCTCGGTAAATAAAGCCCGGGCAAAAATCTGCGAACGGCCCGTCAAGGGTTCTGTCTCATCCAAGAAAGGGGTACCGGCCGCCTCAGAGGCCGGAGCGAAGGGGGCGAAAGGCTGTCGATGGGGAAGGATCGGGGCCACGGCTAATCTAGCGATGCCCGCGTCGGGCGGTCACTCCGACGAATGAGCGGGGCCGAATCCGGCGTAGGCGGCCTTCAGGCACGTGGTTCGAGACGACCTCACCCGGCTCTAGCCCGGAGCGAATATCATCTCCAAGGTGTGGAGGCAACGGCCGTCTCCTTAAGCTAAGGCCGGACGAAAATCTGCGGATGCGGTCCATCCAAGGCAGACGGAGGTACCGGCCGCCTCGGTAAACAGAGGCCGGGCGAAAATCTGCGAATGGTCCGTTAAGGATTCTCTCTCATCCAAGGAAGGGGTACCGGCCGCCTCTATTAACAGGCCGGAGCACAGGGGGCGAAAGGCTGTCGATGGGGAAGGATCGGGGCCACGGCTAATCTAGCGATGCCCGCGTCGGGCGGTCACTCCGACGAATGAGCGGGGCCGAATCCGGCGCGAGGCGGCCTTCAGGCACGTGGTTCGAGACGACCTCACCCGGCTCTAGCCCGGAGCGAAAAACACTCTTATAACCTGACCGACATGCGCCCATGACCCGCCTTGGTAGGGCCCCCACCGGCCCCGGCTACCGCCGGCGTTGGGTGGACGGTTCCTCCCCACTTGCGGGTCGCACTCCAGCGCTACGGCCGCCGCGCGAGCGCGCGCCCCGCGCCGCCCGCGCAGGCCTAGCGCGAACCGTACGGCAGCGAAACCGAGACGCCCCGGCTCAACCTCACCCAGAGGCCATCCACGGAGGCCGAGCGCGCGATCCGACTTGCGGCACGCCACGTGGGCGTCCGCCGGCCGCGCCGGTCGACCGCGAAACCGATTTCTCAAAGACCAAGCACGAGTCCCAACCTCCGCACATATCCGCACACGCCTTCCCGACCACCGCGAAGCGGGAGGCGTCTATCGTGGCCGCCGGGGCGTATGACCCCTCCGCGTGAGGCGTGCGGGCTCGGGGGGGCCGCAACGACCGAGTCTGACTCGGACGGGGCGCAGCTTCCCTCCCGGTCGCAGCATCAGCG
>NW_026061670.1:82500-100893 GCF_024217435.2 Syngnathus scovelli
CGGGGATGAGGCAGCATCCTCGGGCGTCAGCCGGGAGTAGGCAGCCTCCCCCAAGTGGAACTTAGCCTCCACTAAGTGGAACTCAGTCTCCGGAGGATGACAGCGGGCGTGCGTAACAGGCGCGTCCGGGGATGAGGCAGCATCCTCGGACACCGGCCGGGAGCGCGCGGGCGCTGTGGAAGTAAGTACATCCGCTCCTGGTACCTAAAAATTCCTCCAGCGGCGGGCCCCGGGCCTAAACTTTCTCCGGGCCGCGCAACACGCACTTTCCGCCGGACACCGACGGAGGCAACGTCCCCCTCCTGCGGTGACAAAAAAAATCCACCCCTGGTACCTAAAAATTTCTCCAGCGGCGGGCCCCTGGCCTAAACTTTCTCCGGCCCGCGCAACACGCACTTTCCGTCGGACACGGACGGAGGCAACGTCCCCCTCCTGCGGTGACAAAAAAAATCCACCCCTGGTACCTAAAAAATTCTCCAGCGGCGGGCCCCTGGCCTAAATTTTCTCCGGCCCGCGCAACACGCACTTTGCGCCGGACGCCGGTCCCAAACCACCACCGCCGACCGCCACAAGGCGACAGCCACCATCCCCAAGCGCCACCCCCGACCGCCACAAGGCGACCGCCACCAGCCGACCGCCACAAGGCGACAGCCACCATCCCCAAGCGCCATCCCCGACCGCCACCCCCCGACCGCCACAAGGCGACCGCCACCAGCCGACCGCCACAAGGCGACAGCCACCATCCCCAAGCGCCACCCCCGACCGCCACAAGGCGACCGCCACCAGCCGACCGCCACAAGGCGACAGCCACCATCCCCAAGCGCCATCCCCGACCGCCACCCCCCGACCGCCACAAGGCGACCGCCACCAGCCGACCGCCACAAGGCGACAGCCACCATCCCCAAGCGCCACCCCCGACCGCCACCAGCCGACCGCCACCAGCCGACCGCCACCATCCCCAAGCGCCATCCCCGACCGCCACCCCCCGACCGCCACAAGGCGACCGCCACAAGGCGACAGCCACCATCGCCAAGCGCCACCCCCGACCGCCACCAGCCGACCGCCACCAGCCGACCGCCACCAGCCGACCGCCACCATCCCCAAGCGCCATCCCCGACCGCCACCCCCCGACCGCCACAAGGCGACCGCCACCAGCCGACCGCCACAAGGCGACAGCCACCATCCCCAAGCGCCACCCCCGACCGCCACCAGCCGACCGCCACCAGCCGACCGCCACCATCCCCAAGCGCCATCCCCGACCGCCACCCCCCGACCGCCACAAGGCGACCGCCACAAGGCGACAGCCACCATCGCCAAGCGCCACCCCCGACCGCCACCAGCCGACCGCCACCAGCCGACCGCCACCAGCCGACCGCCACCATCCCCAAGCGCCATCCCCGACCGCCACCCCCCGACCGCCACAAGGCGACCGCCACCAGCCGACCGCCACAAGGCGACAGCCACCATCCCCAAGCGCCACCCCCGACCGCCACCAGCCGACCGCCACCAGCCGACCGCCACAAGGCGACAGCCACCATCCCCGACCGCCACCAGCCGACCGCCACCAGCCGACCGCCACCAGCCGACCGCCACCATCCCCAAGCGCCATCCCCGACCGCCACCCCCCGACCGCCACAAGGCGACCGCCACAAGGCGACAGCCACCATCCCCAAGCGCCACCCCCGACCGCCACAAGGCGACCGCCACCAGCCGACCGCCACCAGCCGACCGCCACCATCCCCAAGCGCCATCCCCAAGCGCCACCCCCGACCGCCACCAGCCGACCGCCACCGGCCGTTCGCGGTGTGCGCCGCCGTTCCCCAAGCACCCTCCGGGACGAAGCCGGAGCCAGAGAATAGCAGCGGCCGTGCGTAAAAGCTGCGGCCGGGCCTCGCGGAAGGTCCCCCGGGCAGCGAGCTGCCGAGCCCCGGCCTCCAGCTTCCACCAGGTAATAGGACCGGGCGCGCGCAAAAGCTGGGGCCGGGCCTGGCGGAAGGTCCTCGGGCATCCAGCGAGATCACACGGCCCCCACCGGAGGCGGCTAGCGCCTCCGTAGAGTAGTGCCGGCCCGCGGAAGCGGCCGCCCGTCAGCCTGCGTTGCCGCTGGTCGAAAAATGCACTAAGTGCCAAACCCCATTCATTTACAACGGCGTGTCCGCCAGAGGGCGCACTTCCCCCGGCGGACCAGCCGGCGGGGCTCGTTAGAGAGTGTATCCGCCTGGCGGTGCCTCCTGGCCGGCCTGGATTCCGGACCGCCACCGCTCACTCGCGGGACCCTAATCGGCCCGCGGACCAGCCGGCGGGTCCTCCGTGAAAGCCTATCCGCCTGGCGGTGCCTCCTGGCCGGCCTGGATTCCGGACCGCGACCGCTCACTCGCGGGACCCTAAACGGCCCGCGGACCAGCCGGCGGGTCCTCCGTGAAAGCCTATCCGCCTGGCGGTGCCTCCTGGCCGGCCTGGATTCCGGACCGCCACCGCTCACTCGCGGGACCCTAATCGGCCCGCGGACCAGCCGGCGGGACCTCCGTGAAAGCCTATCCGCCTGGCGGTGCCTCCTGGCCGGCCTGGATTCCGGACCGCCACCGCTCACTCGCGGGACCCTAATCGGCCCGCGGACCAGCCGGCGGGACCTCCGTGAAAGCCTATCCGCCTGGCGGTGCCTCCTGGCCGGCCTGGATTCCGGACCGCCACCGCTCACTCGCGGGACCCTAATCGGCCCGCGGACCAGCCGGCGGGACCTCCGTGAAAGCCTATCCGCCTTGGCCGGTTCCCCGGCCGGCCACGGGTGGCGAGAATCCGGCCTCCTCGCCCGGAGCGCGCTTCGACTTGGGCGAAAAATGCACTAAGTGCCAAACCCCATTCATTTACAACGGCGTGTCCGCCAGAGGGCGCACTTCCTCCGGCCGGCGGGGCTCGTTGGAGAGCGCGTCCGCCTTCGCCGGTTCCCCGGTCGGCCGCGAACGGCGAAAAGCCGGCCTCTTCCCCCGGAGCCCGGTGGGCGAATTTTTTTTTTTTTTTTTTTTTTTTTTTTTTTTTTTCAAAGTGCCAACGGCTCTCGCGCCGCGATGCGTCCGCCTTCGCCGGTTCCCCGGTCGGCCACGAACGGCGAAAAATCGGCCTCTTCCCCGGAGCCCGGTCGGCGAATTTTATTTTATTTTTTTCCAAAGTGCCAACGGCTCTCGCGCCGCGATGCGTCCGCCTTCGCCGGTTCCCCGGTCGGCCACGAACGGCGAAAAATCGGCCCCTTCCCCCGGAGCCCGCATGATTATACGCGATGTTAATATTTATTTAATTATTAAATAAATACATACATATGTTTATTAATAATATACGCGGTGTTGATATGTATTTAATTATTACGTATATTGTGAATAAACTAACGGTGATTTTACACGATTTGACTACATGCGTGACCGTGATATAGTGCCGAGGGCTCCCGCGCCGTCACGCGTCCGCCTCGGCACGTGGGGTACCACGGGTCGCCCGCGGCAGCGAGCGTTCGGCTCGCGGGGGTCCGCGGGGTGTTATTAGGGAGTGCGGCAGCCGTGCCGAGACTCCGGCCGGCCGCCGGAAGTCCGGCGGGGGAGCGTCGGAGCTCCGCGAGGCCGGCCGGGGAGCCTCTTAGTCATCACCCGCGCTCGCGGTGGTCCCGGTCGCTTAAAGTGCCACGGGAGGCGTAGCGATGCGAGTGAGTGTGCGCAAAGTGCGAGAGGCGGTGCATTTACGCGCCGTGTCCGCGAGAGGGAGGCAATTCCCCGTTGCGACCTCCGGGAGATCAGCGGGCCGCCGAAAAGGCTCGGCCGGGGTGCCTGGAGCCTCCTCGGGCGTCGAGTTAGGAGGGGGGCGCGCGGAGAACCGGCTGGATGTCCCCTGGAAGCTCAGCGGGCCGTGGGAAAGGCTTGGCCGGGGTGCCGGAAGCCTCGGCCGGCTTAAAAGTGAGGAGGAAAGCGCGCGGAGAACCGGCCGGAGGTCCCCTGGAAGCTCAGCGGGCCGTGGAGAAAGCTTAGCCGGGGTGCCTGGAGCCTCGGCCGGCTTAAAATGTGAGGAGGAAAGCGCGCGGAGAACCGGCCGGAGGTCCCCTGGAAGCTCAGCGGGACGTGGGAAACGCTTGGCCGGGGTGCCGGAAGCCTCGGCCGGCTTAAAAGTGAGGAGGAAAGCGCGCGGAGAACCGGCCGGAGGTCCCCTGGAAGCTCAGCGGGCCGTGGGAAACGCTTGGCCGGGGTGCCGGGAGCCTCGGCCGGCTTAAAACGTGAGGAGGAAAGCACCGGGAGAACCGGCTGGAGGTCTTCTGGAAGCTCAGCGGGCCGCCGAAAACGCGTAGCCGAGGTGCCGGGAGCCTCCTCGGGCGTCAAAAGTGAGGAGCGACGCACCCCCGAGAACCGCCCGGGTCCTCCAGCCACCGTTGAAAAAGACGTCGAGTCAGGCTACCTTAAGAGAGTCACAGTTACTCCCGCCGTTTACCCGCGCGGAGCGTCATCGCCTCCGCGAACCGTCAAAAATAAATAAATACATAAATAAATGTCAAGTGAGCCTACCTTAAGAGAGTCGTAGTTACTCCCGCCGTTTGGCCGCTCAAAGTGTCATCGGAAGCGGACCCACGCAAGTAAGTGTGCGCAAAGTGCGAGAGGTGGTGTTTTTACTCGCCGCGTCCGCCAGAGGGAGGCAATTCCCCGCCGCGGCGGCACCGGCAGCTTCCGAGCGTCTCCCCGAGCGCTCGGAAGTCCGTGCGGGGGGGAGATGAGAGCCGTGCGAGGTACCAGGTGGAGCCGGACGGCGCGGTGCTTCCAAGCAGCCGATCCGCTGGGCTTGGAGCTATTTTCGGCCACTTGGCGCGCGAGCACGGCCTCCCGGGTGGTGCCGGGGGGTGGTGCGTGAGCGCGCCGGCCGCTGGAAGTCCCGCGGAGGAGCGCCGGAGCTCCGCGAGGCCGGCCGGGGAGCCTCTTAGTCGTCACCCGGGGCCGCCGGAGCACCGGGGGGTGGTGCGCGAGCGCGCCGGCCGCCGGAGGTCCCGCGGAGGAGCGTCGGAGCTCCGCGAGGCCGGGGAGCCTCTCGGTAATCACCCGGGGCCGGCGGAGCGTTATTCGGCCGCTCTGCGCGCGCGCGCACGGCCTCCCGGCGGTGCCGGGGGGTGGTGCGCGAGCGCGCCGGCCGCCGGAGGTCCCGCGGAGGAGCGTCGGAGCTCCGCGAGGCCGGGGAGCCTCTCGGTAATCACCCGGGGCCGGCGGAGCGTTATTCGGCCGCTCTGCGCGCGCGCGCACGGCCTCCCGGCGCCTCCGCGAACCGCCAAAATAAATGTCAAGTGAGCCTACCTTAAGAGAGTCACAGTTACTCCCGCCGTTTACCCGCGCGGAGCGTCATCGCCTCCGCGAACCGTCAAAAATAAATAAGTACATAAATGAATAAATGTCAAGTGAGCCTACCTTAAGAGAGTCACAGTTACTCCCGCCGTTTACCCGCGCGGAGCGTCATCGCCTCCGCGAACCGTCAAAAATAAATAAATACATAAGTAAATAGATGTCAAGTGAGCCTACCTTAAGAGAGTCACAGTTACTCCCGCCGTTTACCCGCGCGGAGCGTCATCGCCTCCGCGAACCGTCAAAAATAAATAAATACATGAATAAATAGTCAAGTGAGCATACCTTAGGAGAGTCGCAGTTACTCCCGCCGTTTACCCGCGCGGAGCGTCATCGCCTCCGCGAACCGTCAAAAATAAATAAATACATGAATAAATAAATGTCAAGTGAGCCTACCTTAAGAGAGTCACAGTTACTCCCGCCGTTTACCCGCGCAAAGTGCGAGAGGCGGTGTATTTACTCGCCGTGTCCGCGAGAGGGAGGTAACTCCCCGTTGCGACCTCCGGGAGAGCAACGGGCCGCCGAAAACGCTCAGCCGAGGTGCTGGAAGCCTCGGCCGGCTCGCAAAGCGAGGCGCGAGGCACCGGGAGAACCGGCTGGAGGTCCCCTGGAAGCTCAGCGGGCCGTGGGAAACGCTCAGCCGAGGTGCTGGAAGCCTCGGCCGGCTCACAAAGCGAGGCGCGAGGCACCGGGAGAACCGGCTGGAGGTCCCCTGGAAGCTCAGCGGGCCGTGGGAAACGCTTGGCCGGGGTGCCTGGAGCCTCGGCCGGCTTAAAAGTGAGGAGGAAGCGCGCGGAGAACCGGCTGGAGGTCCCCTGGAAGCTCAGCGGGGTGTGGGAAAAAGCTTAGCCGGGGTGCCGGAAGCCTCGGCCGGCTTAAAACGTGAGGAGGAAAGCACCGGGAGAACCGGCTGGAGGTCTTCTGGAAGCTCAGCGGGCCGTGGAGAAAGCTTAGCCGGGGTGCCGGAAGCCTCGGCCGGCTTAAAATGTGAGGAGGAAACCGGCTGGACGTCTTCTGGAAGATCAGCGGGCCGTGGAAAATGCTAAGCCGAGGTGCTGGTTGTCGAATAAGGCTCCGCCATCTCGTAGAAGGTGCTAATAAAGTTCATATCCGCTCGGCTGGAGGTAATTGGCCAGCGGACCGGCCGGCGGGACCTCCGTGACCGCCTATCCGCCTGGCGGTGCCTCCTGGCCGGCGTGCATTCCGGGCCGCGACCGCTCACTTACGGGACCCTGATTGGCCCGCGGACCGGCCGGCGGGACCTCCGTGACCGCCTATCCGCCTGGCGGTGCCTGCTGGCCGGCGTGCATTCCGGGCCGCGACCGCTCACTTACGGGACCCTGATTGGCCCGCGGACCGGCCGGCGGGACCTCCGTGACAGCCTACCCGCCTGGCGGTGGCTGCTGGCCGGCGCGGATTCCGGGCCGCGACCGCTAACTTACGGGACCCTAATTGGCCCGCGGACCAGCTGGCGGGACCTCCGTGACAGCCTACCCGCCTGGCGGTGCCTCCTGGCCGGCGTGGATTCCGGGCCGCGACCGCTAACTTACGGGACCCTAAACGGCCCGCGGACCAGCTGGCGGGACCTCCGTGACCGCCCATCCGCCTGCCGGTGCCTCCTGGCCGGCGTGGATTCCGGGCCGCGACCGCTAACTTACGGGACCATAAATGGCCCGCGGACCAGCTGGCGGGACCTCCGTGACCGCCTATCCGCCTGGCGGTGCCTCCTGGCCGGCCTGGATTCCGGGCCGCGACCGCTCACCTACGGGACCCTAAATGGCCCGCGGACCAGCCGGCGGGACCTCCGTGACAGCCTATCCGCCTCCCGGTGGCTGCTGGCCGGCGCGGATTCCGGGCCGCGACCGCTAACTTACGGGACCCCAATTGGCCCGCGGACCAGCCGGCGGGACCCCCGTGACCGCCTATCCGCCTTGGCCGGTTCCCCGGCCGGCCACGGATGGCGAGAATCCGGCCTCCTCGCCCGGAGCGCTCGTCGGCTTCGGCGAAAAATGCACTAAGTGCCAAACCCCATTCATTTACAATAGCGTGTCCGCCAGAGGGCGCAGTTCCCCCCGCGGACCGGCCGGCGGGACCTCCGTGACCGCCTATCCGCCTGGTGGTGGCTGCGGGCCGGCGCGAATTCCGGGCCGCGACCGCTAACTTACGGGACCCCGATTGGCCCGCGGACCAGCCGGCGGGACCTCCGTGACCGCCTATCCGCCTGCGCTGGTTCCCCGGCCGGCGCGAATTCCGGGCCGCGACCGCTAACTTACGGGACCCCGATTGGCCCGCGGACCAGCCGGCGGGACCTCCGTGACCGCCTATCCGCCTGCGCTGGTTCCCCGGCCGGCGCGAATTCCGGGCCGCGACCGCTAACTTACGGGACCCCGATTGGCCCGCGGACCAGCCGGCGGGACCTCCGTGACCGCCTATGCGCCTGCGCTGGTTCCCCGGCCGGCGCGAATTCCGGGCCGCGACCGCTAATTTACGGGACCCCAATTGGCCCGCGGACCAGCCGGCGGGACCTCCGTGACCGCCTATCCGCCTTCGCTGGTTCCCCGGTCGGCGTGTATTCCGGGCCGCGGCCGCTCACTTACGGGACCAAAATTGGCCCGCGGACCAGCCGGCGGGACCTCCGTGACCGCCTATCCGCCTGCGCTGGTTCCCCGGCCGGCGTGGATTCCGGACCGCGACCGCTAAATTACGGGACCCAAATTGGCCCGCGGACCAGCCGGCGGGACATCCGTGACCGCCTATCCGCCTTCGCTGGTTCCCCGGTCGGCCACAGATGACGAATATTCGGCCTCTCGCTCTGGAAGTCCTGCCGACTTAGCCGAAAATTTTCTAAGTGCCATCGGCTCTCGCTCGGAAAAGTGTCCGCCTCGTCTGGTTCCCCAGCTCGGCCTCAGAATTCGAAAATTCGGCCTCTCTGAGGTACCAGGGGTAGGCTTTATGTACTTGGTCCCCCCAGTTAGTGTACTCATCACTTTACCCCCCTTTCGCAAAATATAGTCGGCACGTATGTGCAGAACTGTTTATTTTCATTTTAAAAATTTTCTAAGTGCCAGCGGAAGCTGTCACACGAACTGTCCGAGCTACCACGGTGCCCATCCCGGGCAGTGACGGCAAAAGGCCGATGTGTGTTTGATGGAAGTCTGAATAATTTCTAAGTGCCAACGGCTCAACCGCCGTAAAGTGTCCGCCTCGGCTGGTTCTCCCGGTCGGCCCGAACGAGCGAAAATTCGGCCTCTTCCCCTGGAGGTCCGGAACATTTTGGCGAATATTTTCAAAGTGCCAACGGCTGTTGCGCCGTAAAGTGTCCGCCTCGGCTGGTTCTCCCGGTCGGCCCGAACGAGCGAAAATTCGGCCTCTTCCCCTGGAGGTCCGGAACATTTTGGCGAATATTTTCAAAGTGCCAACGGCTGTTGCGCCGTAAAGTGTCCGACCCGGCCGGTTCCTCCGGTCGGCCCGAACGAGCGAAAATTCGGCCTCTTCCCCTGGAGGTCCGGAACATTTTGGCGAATATTTTCAAAGTGCCAACGGCTGTTGCGCCGTAACGTGTCCGACCCGGCCGGTTCCTCCGGTCGGCCCGAACGAGCGAAAATTCGGCCTCTTCCCCTGGAGGTCCGGAACATTTTGGCGAATATTTTCAAAGTGCCAACGGCTGTTGCGCCGTAACGTGTCCGACCCGGCCGGTTCCTCCGGTCGGCCCGAACGAGCGAAAATTCGGCCTCTTCCCCTGGAGGTCCGGAACATTTTGGCGAATATTTTCAAAGTGCCAACGGCTGTTGCGCCGTAACGTGTCCGACCCGGCCGGTTCCTCCGGTCGGCCCGAACGAGCGAAAATTCGGCCTCTTCCCCTGGAGGTCCGGACGACTTTGGCGAATATTTTCTAAGTGCGAACGGCTGTTGCGCCGTAACGTGTCCGACCCGGCCGGTTCCTCCGGTCGGCCCGAACGAGCGAAAATTCGGCCTCTTCCCCTGGAGGTCCGGACGACTTTGACGAATATTTTCTAAGTGCCAACGGCTGTTCCGCCGTAACGTGTCCGACCCGGCCGGTTCCTCCGGTCGGCCTGAACAAGTGAAAATTCGGCCTCTTCCCCTGGAGGTCCGGAACATTTTGGCGAATATTTTCTAAGTGCCATCGGCTCTTCCGCCGTAAGGTGTCCGACCCGGCCGGTTCCTCCGGTCGGCCTGAACGAGCGAAAATTCGGCCTCTTCCCCTGGAGGTCCTGTCAAGTTTAACGAATATTTTCTAAGTGCCATCGGCTCTTCCGCCGTAATGTGTCCGACTCGGCCGGTTCCTCCGGTCGGCCTGAACGAGCGAAAATTCGGCCTCTTCCCCTGGAGGTCCTGTCAAGTTTAACGAATATTTTCTAAGTGCCATCGGCTCTTCCGCCGTAAGGTGTCCGACTCGGCCGGTTCCTCCGGTCGGCCTGAACGAGCGAAAATTCGGCCTCTTCCCCTGGAGGTCCTGTCAAGTTTAACGAATATTTTCTAAGTGCCATCGGCTCTTCCGCCGTAAGGTGTCCGACTCGGCCGGTTCCTCCGGTCGGCCTGAACAAGCGAAAATTCGGCCTCTTCCCCTGGAGGTCCGTTCAAGTTTAACGAATATTTTCTAAGTGCCATCGGCTCTTCCGCCGTAAGGTGTCCGACTCGGCTGGTTCCCGATGTCGGCCAGAACAAGTGGAAACTCGGCCTCTTCCCCTGGAGGTCAGTTGAAGTTTAACGAATATTTTCAAAGTGCCAACGGCTGCTCCGCCGTAAAGCGTCCGACTCGGCTGGTTCCCGATGTCGGCCAGAACAAGTGAAAATTCGGCCTCTTCCCCTGGAGGTCCGTTCAAGATTAACGAATATTTTCTAAGTGCCAACGGCTGCTCCGCCGTAAAGCGTCCGACTCGGCTGGTTCCCGATGTCGGCCAGAACAAGTGAAAATTCGGCCTCTTCCCCTGGAGGTCCGTTCAAGATTAACGAATATTTTCTAAGTGCCAACGGCTCTTGCGCCGAAAAGCGTCCGCCTCGGCTGGTTCCCGATGTCGGCCAGAACAAGTGAAAATTCGGCCTCTTCCCCTGGAGGTCCGTTCAAGATTAACGAATATTTTCTAAGTGCCAACGGCTCTTGCGCCGAAAAGCGTCCGCCTCGGCTGGTTCCCGCGGTCGGACACAAAATGTGTCAATTCGGCCTCTCTGAGGTACCAGGGGAGGGCTTTATGTACTTGGTCCCCCCACTTAGTGTACTCATCACTTTACCCCCCTTTCGCAAAATATAGTCGGCACGTATGTGCAGAACTGTTTATTTTCATTTTAAAAATTGTCTAAGTGCCAGCGGAAGCTGTCACACGAACTGTCCGAGCTACCACGGTGCCCATCCCGGGCAGTGACGGCAAAAGGCCGATGTGTGTTTGATGGAAGTCTGAATAATTTCTAAGTGCCAACGGCTCAACCGCCGTAAAGTGTCCGCCTCGGCCGGTTCTCCCGGTCGGCCCGAACGAGCGAAAATTCGGCCTCTTTCCCTGGAGGTCCGGAACATTTTGGCGAATATTTTCTAAGTGCCAACGGGTGCTCCGCCGTAAAGTGTCCGCCTCGGCTGGTTCCCCCGGTCGGCCAGAACAAGTGAAAATTCGGCCTCTTCCCCTGGAGGTCCGGAACATTTTGGCGAATATTTCCTAAGTGCCAACGGCTGTTCCGCCGTAAAGAGTCCGACTCGGCTGGTTCCCGATGTCGGCCAGAACAAGTGAAAAATCGGCCTCTTCCCCTGGAAGTCCGGCCGAGTTAAGGCAAATATTTCCTAAGTGCCAACGGCTGTTCCGCCGTAAAGGGTCCGACTCGGCTGGTTCCCGATGTCGGCCAGAACAAGTGAAAAATCGGCCTCTTCCCCTGGAAGTCCGGCCGAGTTAAGGCAAATATTTCCTAAGTGCCAACGGCTGCTCCGCCGTAAAGCGTCCGACTCGGCTGGTTCCCGATGTCGGCCAGAATAAGTGGAAATTCGGCCTCTTCCCCTGGAGGTCCGTTCAAGATTAACGAATATTTTCTAAGTGCCAACGGCTGCTCCGCCGAAAAGCGTCCGACTCGGCTGGTTCCCGATGTCGGCCAGAACAAGTGAAAATTCGGCCTCTTCCCCTGGAGGTCAGTTGAAGTTTAACGAATATTTTCTAAGTGCCAACGGCTGTTCCGCCGTAAAGAGTCCGACTCGGCTGGTTCCCGATGTCGGCCAGAACAAGTGAAAATTCGGCCTCTTCCCCTGGAGGTCAGTTGAAGTTTAACGAATATTTTCTAAGTGCCAACGGCTGTTCCGCCGTAAAGAGTCCGACTCGGCTGGTTCCCGATGTCGGCCAGAACAAGTGAAAATTCGGCCTCTTCCCCTGGAAGTCCGGCCGAGTTAAGGCAAATATTTCCCAAGTGCCAACGGCTGTTCCGCCGTAAAGGGTCCGACTCGGCTGGTTCCCGATGTCGGCCAGAACAAGTGAAAAATCGGCCTCTTCCCCTGGAAGTCCGGCCAAGTTCGGCGAATATTTCCTAAGTGCCAACGGCTGTTCCGCCGTAAAGAGTCCGACTCGGCTGGTTCCCGATGTCGGCCAGAACAAGTGAAAATTCGGCCTCTTCCCCTGGAAGTCCGGCCGAGTTAAGGCAAATATTTCCTAAGTGCCAACGGCTGTTCCGCCGTAAAGAGTCCGACTCGGCTGGTTCCCGATGTCGGCCAGAACAAGTGAAAAATCGGCCTCTTCCCCTGGAAGTCCGGCCAAGTTCGGCGAATATTTCCTAAGTGCCAACGGCTGTTCCGCCGTAAAGAGTCCGACTCGGCTGGTTCCCGATGTCGGCCAGAACAAGTGAAAATCCGGCCTCTTCCCCTGGAAGTCCGGCCGAGTTAAGGCAAATATTTCCTAAGTGCCAACGGCTGTTCCGCCGTAAAGAGTCCGACTCGGCTGGTTCCCGATGTCGGCCAGAACAAGTGAAAATCCGGCCTCTTCCCCTGGAAGTCCGGCCGAGTTCGGCGAATATTTCCTAAGTGCCAACGGCTGTTCCGCCGTAAAGAGTCCGACTCGGCTGGTTCCCGATGTCGGCCAGAACAAGTGAAAATCCGGCCTCTTCCCCTGGAAGTCCGGCCGAGTTAAGGCGAATATTTCCTAAGTGCCAACGGCTGCTCAGCCTTAAAGTGTCCGACTCGGCCGGTTCCCGATGTCGGCCAGAACAAGTGAAAATCCGGCCTCTTCCCCTGGAAGTCCGGCCGAGTTAAGGCAAATATTTCCTAAGTGCCAACGGCTGTTCCGCCGTAAAGGGTCCGACTCGGCTGGTTCCCGATGTCGGCCAGAACAAGTGAAAAATCGGCCTCTTCCCCTGGAGGTCCGGAACATTTTGGCGAATATTTCCTAAGTGCCAACGGCTGTTCCGCCGTAAAGTGTCCGCCTCGGCTGGTTCCCGATGTCGGCCAGAACAAGTGAAAATCCGGCCTCTTCCCCTGGAGGTCCGGAACATTTTGGCAAATATTTCCTAAGTGCCAACGGCTGCTCCGCCGTAAAGTGTCCGACTCGGCCGGTTCCCCCGGTCGTCCAGAACAAGTGAAAATCCGGCCTCTTCCCCTGGAAGTCCGGCCGAGTTAAGGCAAATATTTCCTAAGTGCCAACGGCTGCTCAGCCTTAAAGTGTCCGACTCGGCTGGTTCCCGATGTCGGCCAGAACAAGTGAAAATCCGGCCTCTTCCCCTGGAAGTCCGGCCGAGTTAAGGCGAATATTTCCTAAGTGCCAACGGCTGCTCAGCCTTAAAGTGTCCGACTCGGCTGGTTCCCGATGTCGGCCAGAACAAGTGAATATTCGGCCTCTTCCCCTGGAGGTCCGGAACATTTTGGCAAATATTTCCTAAGTGCCAACGGCTGCTCCGCCGTAAAGTGTCCGACTCGGCTGGTTCCCGATGTCGGCCAGAACAAGTGAAAATCCGGCCTCTTCCCCTGGAAGTCCGGCCAAGTTCGGCGAATATTTCCTAAGTGCCAACGGCTGTTCCGCCGTAAAGAGTCCGACTCGGCTGGTTCCCGATGTCGGCCAGAACAAGTGAATATTCGGCCTCTTCCCCTGGAGGTCCGTTCAAGATTAACGAATATTTTCTAAGTGCCAACGGCTGCTCCGCCGTAAAGCGTCCGACTCGGCTGGTTCCCGATGTCGGCCAGAACAAGTGAATATTCGGCCTCTTCCCCTGGAGGTCCGTTCAAGATTAACGAATATTTTCTAAGTGCCAACGGCTGCTCCGCCGTAAAGCGTCCGACTCGGCTGGTTCCCGATGTCGGCCAGAACAAGTGAAAATTCGGCCTCTTCCCCTGGAGGTCAGTTGAAGTTTAACGAATATTTTCTAAGTGCCAACGGCTGCTCCGCCGTAAAGCGTCCGACTCGGCTGGTTCCCGATGTCGGCCAGAACAAGTGAAAATTCGGCCTCTTCCCCTGGAGGTCAGTTGAAGTTTAACGAATATTTTCAAAGTGCCAACGGCTGCTCCGCCGTAAAGCGTCCGACTCGGCTGGTTCCCGATGTCGGCCAGAACAAGTGAAAATTCGGCCTCTTCCCCTGGAGGTCCGTTCAAGATTAACGAATATTTTCTAAGTGCCAACGGCTCTTGCGCCGAAAAGCGTCCGCCTCGTCTGGTTCCCGCGGTCGGACACAAAATGTGTCAATTCGGCCTCTCTGAGGTACCAGGGGTAGGCTTTATGTACTTGGTCCCCCCACTTAGTGTACTCATCACTTTACCCCCCTTTCGCAAAATATAGTCGGCACGTATGTGCAGAACTGTTTATTTTCATTTTAAAAATTGTCTAAGTGCCAGCGGAAGCTGTCACACGAACTGTCCTAGCTACCACGGTGCCCATCCCGGGCAGTGACGGCAAAAGGCCGATGTGTGTTTATGGAAGTCTGAATAATTTCTAAGTGCCAACGGCTCAACCGCCGTAAAGTGTCCGCCTCGGCTGGTTCTCCCGGTCGGCCCGAACGAGCGAAAATTCGGCCTCTTCCCCTGGAGGTCCGGAACATTTTGGCGAATATTTTCAAAGTGCCAACGGCTGCTCCGCCGTAAAGTGTCCGCCTCGGCTGGTTCCCCCGGTCGGCCAGAACAAGTGAAAATTCGGCCTCTTCCCCTGGAGGTCCGGAACATTTTGGCGAATATTTTCAAAGTGCCAACGGCTGCTCCGCCGTAAAGTGTCCGCCTCGGCTGGTTCCCCCGGTCGGCCAGAACAAGTGAAAATTCGGCCTCTTCCCCTGGAGGTCCGGAACATTTTGGCGAATATTTCCTAAGTGCCAACGGCTGCTCCGCCGTAAAGTGTCCGACTCGGCTGGTTCCCCCGGTCGGCCAGAACAAGTGAAAAATCGGCCTCTTCCCCTGGAAGTCCGGCCGAGTTAAGGCAAATATTTCCTAAGTGCCAACGGCTGCTCAGCCTTAAAGGGTCCGACTCGGCTGGTTCCCGATGTCGGCCAGAACAAGTGAAAATTCGGCCTCTTCCCCTGGAAGTCCGGCCGAGTTAAGGCAAATATTTCCTAAGTGCCAACGGCTGCTCCGCCGTAAAGCGTCCGACTCGGCTGGTTCCCGATGTCGGCCAGAACAAGTGAAAATTCGGCCTCTTCCCCTGGAGGTCCGTTCAAGATTAACGAATATTTCCTAAGTGCCAACGGCTGTTCCGCCGTAAAGAGTCCGACTCGGCTGGTTCCCGATGTCGGCCAGAACAAGTGAAAAATCGGCCTCTTCCCCTGGAAGTCCGGCCGAGTTCGGCGAATATTTCCTAAGTGCCAACGGCTGTTCCGCCGTAAAGAGTCCGACTCGGCTGGTTCCCGATGTCGGCCAGAACAAGTGAAAATCCGGCCTCTTCCCCTGGAAGTCCGGCCGAGTTAAGGCAAATATTTCCTAAGTGCCAACGGCTGTTCCGCCGTAAAGGGTCCGACTCGGCTGGTTCCCGATGTCGGCCAGAACAAGTGAAAAATCGGCCTCTTCCCCTGGAAGTCCGGCCGAGTTCGGCGAATATTTCCTAAGTGCCAACGGCTGTTCCGCCGTAAAGAGTCCGACTCGGCTGGTTCCCGATGTCGGCCAGAACAAGTGAAAATCCGGCCTCTTCCCCTGGAAGTCCGGCCGAGTTAAGGCAAATATTTCCTAAGTGCCAACGGCTGTTCCGCCGTAAAGAGTCCGACTCGGCTGGTTCCCGATGTCGGCCAGAACAAGTGAAAAATCGGCCTCTTCCCCTGGAAGTCCGGCCGAGTTCGGCGAATATTTCCTAAGTGCCAACGGCTGTTCCGCCGTAAAGAGTCCGACTCGGCTGGTTCCCGATGTCGGCCAGAACAAGTGAAAATCCGGCCTCTTCCCCTGGAAGTCCGGCCGAGTTAAGGCAAATATTTCCTAAGTGCCAACGGCTGTTCCGCCGTAAAGGGTCCGACTCGGCTGGTTCCCGATGTCGGCCAGAACAAGTGAAAAATCGGCCTCTTCCCCCTGGAAGTCCGGCCGAGTTCGGCGAATATTTCCTAAGTGCCAACGGCTGTTCCGCGTAAAGAGTCCGACTCGGCTGGTTCCCGATGTCGGCCAGAACAAGTGAAAATCCGGCCTCTTCCCCTGGAAGTCCGGCCGAGTTAAGGCGAATATTTCCTAAGTGCCAACGGCTGTTCCGCCGTAAAGGGTCCGACTCGGCTGGTTCCCGATGTCGGCCAGAACAAGTGAAAAATCGGCCTCTTCCCCTGGAAGTCCGGCCGAGTTCGGCGAATATTTCCTAAGTGCCAACGGCTGTTCCGCCGTAAAGAGTCCGACTCGGCTGGTTCCCGATGTCGGCCAGAACAAGTGAAAATCCGGCCTCTCCCCTGGAAGTCCGGCCGAGTTAAGGCGAATATTTCCTAAGTGCCAACGGCTGTTCCGCCGTAAAGGGTCCGACTCGGCTGGTTCCCGATGTCGGCCAGAACAAGTGAAAAATCGGCCTCTTCCCCTGGAAGTCCGGCCGAGTTCGGCGAATATTTCCTAAGTGCCAACGGCTGTTCCGCCGTAAAGAGTCCGACTCGGCTGGTTCCCGATGTCGGCCAGAACAAGTGAAAATCCGGCCTCTTCCCCTGGAAGTCCGGCCGAGTTAAGGCGAATATTTCCTAAGTGCCCAACGGCTGCTCAGCCTTAAAGTGTCCGACTCGGCTGGTTCCCGATGTCGGCCCGAACGAGCGAAAATTCGGCCTCTTCCCCTGGAGGTCCGGAACATTTTGGCGAATATTTCCTAAGTGCCAACGGCTGCTCCGCCGTAAAGTGTCCGACTCGGCTGGTTCCCGATGTCGGCCAGAACAAGTGAAAATCCGGCCTCTTCCCCTGGAAGTCCGGCCAAGTTCGGCGAATATTTCCTAAGTGCCAACGGCTGCTCCGCCGTAAAGAGACCGACTCGGCTGGTTCCCGATGTCGGCCAGAACAAGTGAAAATTCGGCCTCTTCCCCTGGAGGTCAGTTGAAGTTTAACGAATATTTCCTAAGTGCCAACGGCTGCTCCCGCCGTAAAGTGTCCGACTCGGCTGGTTCCCGATGGTCGGCCAGAACAAGTGAATATTCGGCCTCTTCCCCTGGAGGTCCGGAACATTTTGGCAAATATTTCCTAAGTGCCAACGGCTGCTCCGCCGTAAAGAGTCCGACTCGGCTGGTTCCCGATGTCGGCCAGAACAAGTGAAAAATCGGCCTCTTCCCCTGGAGTCCGGCCGAGTTCGGCGAATATTTCCTAAGTGCCAACGGCTGTTCCGCCGTAAAGAGTCCGACTCGGCTGGTTCCCGATGTCGGCCAGAACAAGTGAAAATTCGGCCTCTTCCCCTGGAGGTCCGTTCAAGATTAACGAATATTTTCTAAGTGCCAACGGCTGCTCCGCCGTAAAGCGTCCGACTCGGCTGGTTCCCGATGTCGGCCAGAACAAGTGAAAATTCGGCCTCTTCCCCTGGAAGTCCGGCCGAGTTAAGGCAAATATTTCCTAAGTGCCAACGGCTGCTCAGCCTTTAAGTGTCCGACTCGGCTGGTTCCCGATGTCGGCCAGAACAAGTGAAAATCCGGCCTCTTCCCCTGGAAGTCCGGCCGAGTTAAGGCAAATATTTCCTAAGTGCCAACGGCTGCTCAGCGTAAAGGGTCCGACTTGGCTGGTTCCCGATGTCGGCCAGAACAAGTGAAAATTCGGCCTCTTCCCCTGGAGGTCAGTTGAAGTTTAACGAATATTTTCTAAGTGCCAACGGCTGCTCCGCCGTAAAGTGTCCGCCTCGGCCGGTTCACCCAGTCGGCCAGAACAAGTGAAAATTTGGCCTCTTCCCCTGGAGGTCCGGAACATTTTGGCGAATATTTTCTAAGTGCCAACGGCTGCTCCGCCGTAAAGCGTCCGACTCGGCTGGTTCCCGATGTCGGCCAGAACAAGTGACAATTCGGCCTCTCCCTGGAGGTCCTTTCAAGTTTAACGAATATTTTCTAAGTGCCAACGGCTGCTCCGCCTTAAAGCGTCCGACTCGGCTGGTTCCCGATGTCGGCCAGAACAGGTGAAAATTCGGCCTCTTCCCCTGGAGGTCCGTTCAAGTTTGGCGAATATTTTCTAAGTGCCAACGGCTGCTCCGCCTTAAAGTGTCCGACTCGGCTGGTTCCCGATGTCGGGCAGAACAAGTGACAATTCGGCCTCTTCCCCTGGAAGTCCGGCCGAGTTTGGCGAATATTTTCTAAGTGCCAACGGCTGCTCCGCCGTAAAGAGTCCGACTCGGCTGGTTCCCGATGTCGGCCAGAAAAAGTGACCATTCGGCCTCTTCCCCTGGAGGTCCTTTGAAGTTTAGCGAATATTTTCTAAGTGCCAACGGCTCTTGCGCCGAAAAGCGTCCGCCTCGGCTGGTTCCCGCGGTCGGCCGTAATAGGCGAAAATTCGGCCTCTTCCCCTGGAGCGACCTCCAATTTGGGCGAAATTTTTTCTAAGTGCCTAAAGGTACCAGGGGTTGGGGTACCAGGGGTGCATTACCAACTGGTCTTTTGTCAACCCATGTACTTTTTCTAGAGTACATGGGTTGGTCCCCCCACTTAGTGTACTCATCACTTTACCCCCCCTTTC
>NW_026061671.1:27500-32500 GCF_024217435.2 Syngnathus scovelli
TTTAAACTCCGACATTGAAACTATAACACGAGTTTGAAAGCTATATTATGTGGTGACATCCACAGCATTGTAGTTAAATTTTTTACCGCTAGAGAGCAGACTATGTACAGTGAGCATGGCTCCCTGTGAACTCAAAGCAGCAGGCTTGACTTGTAAAAGAACCCAACACAACACTTCCATGAAGTGTTTTTAAACTTTTCAAGGCATTTATTTTGATTCAGCAAAATGCAGGTCGCAACGGCAAATTCGTGCTACCGCATAAAAAGCTGTCAATAACTTTTCATGATAGCCATGTTTCCAGAAAACACCAAAAGCCTTGGAAGAAAGACTGTTTCGGCCCTGGTTGTAAAAAAAACAAAAAAAAACAAAAGTGAAGGGTGACCGTCCGGGAATACCAGGTGCTGAAAGCCTTTTTTTTTTTTTTTTTTTCCCACGTCAATTGTGAAAGGAAACTTTTACCACAGCCATCAAGTCCCGCCGCTGCTTGGCATGGTTTCAGGGGCGATTGTGTCTATAAAATGAAAAATTCTGAGCGGTCTCACGGCTTACGGCCATACTACCCTGAGAGCGCCCGATCTCGTCCGATCTCGGAGGCTAAGCAGGGTTGGGCCTGGTTAGTACTTGGATGGGAGACCGCCTGGGAATACCAGTTACCGTAAGCTTTTTTTTTTTTTTTTTTTTCTTATGTGCACTTCAATCGTTTAAGCCAAGAACTTTTTACAGCACCCATCAAGAATGGCATTCGGAAACTGCAAGCCTAGTTTGAACTCCGACACTGAAACTACAACACGAGTTTAAAACCTACATTGTGTGGCGACAGCCATAGCATTGCAGTTCACGTTTTTACCGCTAGAGGACAGACTATGTACAGTGAATAAAGAGCATGGCTCCCTGTGAACTCAAAGCAGCAGTCTTTACTTGTAAAAGATCCCAGCACAACACATTGTGCTTCCATGTAGTGTTTTTACCTTTTTCATGACATTTATTTTGATACAGCCAAATGCAGGTTTTGTGCACTTCACTTTTCCGTTGGGCATTCGCGTAGAACCCTATTCCAGTTACGGCCAGATTCTTTTAGACTAGTGGTACCCAAACTTTCTTGCGCCACGGACCGGCTACGCGTCAGAAATATTTTTGCGGACCTGCCTTTATATATATAAATAAACAATAAATCTATATAAATAAATACTACATTTATAATAAATATATATAAATAGGATTAAATAAAATGATACGACTGGCATAAAAACAAATATAAACCACATAAAAATAAAAGTCACCATTACGTTGAATTATTGGGAGCACCGAGCTTGTTTCTCAGAAACGAGCCGGTCCCATCCAGGCGTAATCGGAGACAATGAAACCCAAAGTGGTTAAGGTTTGTCTTTTAATGCAGGATGCTTGGTCTCCATGTGCCGAAGCAGTTTTGAAGGCTTCATTGGCTTGCTCGCTAGTTTCAGGGGCGATTGTGTCTATAAAATGCAAAATGTTGGGTCACCTCACGGCTTACGGCCATACTACCCTGAGAACGCCTGATCTCGTCTGATCTCCGAAGCTAAGCAGGGTCGGGCCTGGTTAGTACTTGGATGGGAGACTGCCTGGGAATACCAGGTGCTGTAAGCTTTTTCTTTTTCTTATGTGCACTTCAAGCTCTTTTTTTTTTTTTTTCTTATGTGCACTTCAATCGTTTAAGCCAAGAACTTTTTACAGCACCCATCACGAATGGCATTCGGAAACTGCAAGCCTAGTTTGAACTCCGACACTGAAACTACAACACGAGTTAAAAACCTCTATGTACAGTGAATAAAGAGCATGGCTCCCTGTGAACTCAAAGCAGCAGTCTTTACTTGTAAAAGAACCCAGCACAACACATTGCGCTTCCATGTAGTGTTTTTACCTTTTTCATGACATTTATTTTGATACAGCCAAATGCAGGTTTTGTGCACTTCACTTTTCCGTTGGGCATTCGCGTAGAACCCTATTCCAGTTACAGCCAGATTCTTTTAGACTAGTGGTCCCAACCTTTCTTGCGCCACGGACCGGCTACGCGTCAGAAATATTTTTGCGGACCTGCCTTTATATATATAAATAAACAATAAATTTATATAAATAAATACTACATTTATAATAAGTATATATACCGTATTTGCCGGTGTATTGGTCGACCTTTTTCGATCCAAAATCGACCGAAAAAAATCGACCTCGACTTATACACCGAGTCATAAAATTTAACTTCGTACTCATCGCTTCAAATGTGATGGTAACCAAGGCCGTTTCTCATGCATCTCATTGTGCGTTGCACTTAGAAAATTTGAACCGGGCGGCGTGCGCGAGTGCGCGGCCCGCTGGAAGTCGAATGAGGCGCCGCGACCACCTCCGCGGTGCTTATAAACAGCCGATCCGCTCGGCGGGGGCTATTTTCGGCCACTTGGCTCGTGCGCACGGCCTCCCGGATGTGCCGGGCGGGTGCGCGAGCTCGCCGGCCGCTGGAAATCGAATGAGGCGCCGCGACCACCTCCGCGGTGCTTATAAACAGCCGATCCGCTCGGCGGGGGCTATTTTCGGCCACTTGGCTCGTGCGCACGGCCTCCCGGATGTGCCGGGCGGGTGCGCGAGCTCGCCGGCCGCTGGAAGTCGAATGAGGCGCCGCGACCACCTCCGCGGTGCTTATAAACAGCCGATCCGCTCGGCGGGGGCTATTTTCGGCCACTTGGCTCGTGCGCACGGCCTCCCGGATGTGCCGGGGGGGTGCGCGAGCTCGCCGGCCGCTGGAAGTCGAATGAGGCGCCGCGACCACCTCCGCGGTGCTTATAAACAGCCGATCCGCTCGGCGGGGGCTATTTTCGGCCACTTGGCTCGTGCGCACGGCCTCCCGGATGTGCCGGGCGGGTGCGCGAGCTCGCCGGCCGCTGGAAGTCGAATGAGGCGCCGCGACCACCTCCGCGGTGCTTATAAACAGCCGATCCGCTCGGCGGGGGCTATTTTCGGCCACTTGGCTCGTGCGCACGGCCTCCCGGATGTGCCGGGCGGGTGCGCGAGCTCGCCGGCCGCTGGAAGTCGAATGAGGCGCCGCGACCACCTCCGCGGTGCTTATAAACAGCCGATCCGCTCGGCGGGGGCTATTTTCGGCCACTTGGCTCGTGCGCACGGCCTCCCGGATGTGCCGGGCGGGTGCGCGAGCTCGCCGGCCGCTGGAAGTCGAATGAGGCGCCGCGACCACCTCCGCGGTGCTTATAAACAACCGATCCGCTCGGCGGGGGCTATTTTCGGCCACTTGGCTCGTGCGCACGGCCTCCCGGATGTGCCGGGCGGGTGCGCGAGCTCGCCGGCCGCTGGAAGTCGAATGAGGCGCCGCGACCACCTCCGCGGTGCTTATAAACAGCCGATCCGCTCGGCGGGGGCTATTTTCGGCCACTTGGCTCGTGCGCACGGCCTCCCGGATGTGCCGGGCGGGTGCGCGAGCTCGCCGGCCGCTGGAAGTCGAATGAGGCGCCCGACCACCTCCGCGGTGCTTATAAACAGCCGATCCGCTCGGCGGGGGCTATTTTCGGCCACTTGGCTCGTGCGCACGGCCTCCCGGATGTGCCGGGCGGGTGCGCGAGCTCGCCGGCCGCTGGAAGTCGAATGAGGCGCCGCGACCACCTCCGCGGTGCTTATAAACAGCCGATCCGCTCGGCGGGGGCTATTTTCGGCCACTTGGCTCGTGCGCACGGCCTCCCGGATGTGCCGGGCGGGTGCGCGAGCTCGCCGGCCGCTGGAAGTCGAATGAGGCGCCGCGACCACCTCCGCGGTGCTTATAAACAGCCGATCCGCTCGGCGGGGGCTATTTTCGGCCACTTGGCTCGTGCGCACGGCCTCCCGGATGTGCCGGGCGGGTGCGCGAGCTCGCGGGCCGCTGGAAGTCGAATGAGGCGCCGCGACCACCTCCGCGGTGCTTATTAACAGCCGATCCGCTCGGCGGGGGCTATTTTCGGCCACTTGGCTCGTGCGCACAGCCTCCCGGATGTGCCGGGCGGGTGCGCGAGCTCGCCGGCCGCTGGAAGTCGAATGAGGCGCCGCGACCACCTCCGCGGTGCTTATAAACAGCCGATCCGCTCGGCGGGGGCTATTTTCGGCCACTTGGCTCGTGCGCACGGCCTCCCGGATGTGCCGGGCGGGTGCGCGAGCTCGCCGGCCGCTTGAAGTCGAATGAGGCGCCGCGACCACCTCCGCGGTGCTTATTAACAGCCGATCCGCTCGGCGGTGGCTATTTTCGGCCACTTGGCTCGTGCGCACGGCCTCCCGGATGTGGCGGGCGGGTGCGCGAGCTCGCCGGCCGCTTGAAGTCGAATGAGGCGCCGCGACCACCTCCGCGGTGCTTATAAACAGCCGATCCGCTCGGCGGGGGCTATTTTCGGCCACTTGGCTCGTGCGCACGGCCTCCCGGATGTGCCGGGCGGGTGCGCGAGCTCGCCGCCCGCCGGAAGTCGAATGAGGCGCCGCGACCACCTCTGCGGTTCTTATAAACAGCCGATCCGCTCGGCGGGGGCTATTTTCGGCCACTTGGCTCGTGCGCACGGCCTCCCGGATGTGCCGGGCGGGTGCGCGAGCTCGCCGGCCGCTGGAAGTCGAATGAGGCGCCGCGACCACCTCCGCGGTGCTTATAAACAGCCGATCCGCTCGTCGGGGGCTATTTTTGGCCACTTGGCTCGTGCGCACGGCCTCCCGGAGTTGCCGGGCGGGTGCGCGAGCTCGCCGGCCGCTGGAAGTCGAATGAGGCGCCGCGACCACCTCCGCGGTGCTTATAAACAGCCGATCCGCTCGGCGGGGGCTATTTTCGGCCACTTGGCTCGTGCGCACGGCCTCCCGGATGTGCCGGGCGGGTGCGCGAGCTCGCCGGCCGCTGGAAGTCGAATGAGGCGCCGCGACCACCTCCGCGGTGCTTATAAACAGCCGATGCGCTCGGCGGGGGCTATTTTCGGCCACTTGGCTCGTGCGCACGGCCTCCCGGATGTGCCGGG
>NW_026061671.1:37500-40000 GCF_024217435.2 Syngnathus scovelli
CTGGAAGTCGAATGAGGCGCCGCGACCACCTCCGCGGTGCTTATAAACAGCCGATCCGCTCGGCGGGGGCTATTTTCGGCCACTTGGCTCGTGCGCACGGCCTCCCGGATGTGCCGGGCGGGTGCGCGAGCTCGCCGGCCGCTGGAAGTCGAATGAGGCGCCGCGACCACCTCCGCGGTGCTTATAAACAGCCGATCCGCTCGGCGGGGGCTATTTTCGGCCACTTGGCTCGTGCGCACGGCCTCCCGGATGTGCCGGGCGGGTGCGCGAGCTCGCCGGCCGCTGGAAGTCGAATGAGGCGCCGCGACCACCTCCGCGGTGCTTATAAACAGCCGATCCGCTCGGCGGGGGCTATTTTCGGCCACTTGGCTCGTGCGCACGGCCTCCCGGATGTGCCGGGCGGGTGCGCGAGCTCGCCGGCCGCTGGAAGTCCAATGAGGCGCCGCGATCTCCTCCGCGGTGCTTATAAAGTGCCGATCCGCTCGGCTTGGAGCTATTTCCGGCCTCCCGTTGGTGCCGGGCGGCGTGCGCGAGCTCGCCGGCCGCGATCTCCTCCGCGGTGCTTATAAACAGCAGCATGCCGCACGGCCTCCCAGAATTTGAACACATTTCGTCAATAAATTTCGCATATTGAATTTTGAAGTTTAATATAATGCAACAATTGAGCTCGACTTATACAAAGGATATATCATAAAATCGTAAATTTCCGTCGAATTTTAGGGGGTCGACTTATACACCGAGTCGACCTGTACACCGGCAAATACGGTAAATACGATTAAATAAAATGATACGACTGGCATAAAAACAAATATAAACCACATAAAAATAAAAGTCACCATTACGTTGAATTATTGGGAGCACCGAGCTTGTTTCTCAGAAACGAGCCGGTCCCATCCAGGCGTAATCGGAGACAATGAAACCCGAAGTGGTTAAGGTTTGTCTTTTAATGCAGGATGCTTGGTCTCCATGTGCCGAAGCAGTTTTGAAGGCTTCATTGGCTCGCTCGCTAGTTTCAGGGGCGATTGTGTCTATTAAATGCAAAATGTTGGGTCACCTCACGGCTTACGGCCATACTACCCTGAGAACGCCCGATCTCGTCCGATCTCGGAAGCTAAGCAGGGTCGGGCCTGGTTAGTACTTGAATGGGAGACCGCCTGGGAATACCAGGTGCTGTAAGCTTTTTCTTTTTCTTTTTCTTTTTCTTATGTGCACTTCAATCGTTTAAGAAGCTATTTTTTACAACACCCATCACGAATGGCATCCGGAAACAGCAAGCCTAATTTAAACTCCGACATTGAAACTATAACACGAGTTTGAAAGCTATATTATGTGGTGACATCCACAGCATTGTAGTTAAATTTTTTACCGCTAGAGAGAAGACTATGTACAGTGAGCATGGCTCCCTGTGAACTCAAAGCAGCAGGCTTGACTTGTAAAAGAACCCAACACAACACTTCCATGAAGTGTTTTTAAACTTTTCAAGGCATTTATTTTGATTCAGCAAAATGCAGGTCGCAACGGCAAATTCGTGCTACCGCATAAAAAGCTGTCAATTGTCACGTCGCCCCCAACTGCTCCACTATGTGTCTGTCTTGGGTTCTGTCTGTGTGCTCGCCCCTCCCCTCCTGTGTGCCCATGATCAGTGTGATTGTTCCCACCTGCCTCTCGTTACCTGTCGTGTATAAAAGTCCTGTCTGCCCCTCACTCCCTGTCGGATCATTGGTTTTGGTATTGGTATTGGTATTGGTATTGGTTTTGGTCATTGGTTTTGGTTCCTGTCGTTCGGTGTGTCGTCCTGTCTTGGTGCCGTCATGTCCTGCTGTTTTCTTGTTTCACGTCCCGGTCAGTCAGTCAAGTTATTGTTTGTTATGTCATATCAGTCTGTAGTTTGAGTTCCACCAATAAACCCTGGTCCAAGCTGCACTTGGTCGTCCCGCTCCATGCTCCACCGCAACCGACCGTGACAGAATGATCCGACCACTACAACGACCAGCGCTTGGACCCCCCTCCACCACCAGCTCCCGCTGCGACGCCCGGTCGTCGTCCGAGCTTGTCCCGGCGCCATCAGCTCCGCGACCGTCATCGGACTTCGCTCCCGCGACGCCGGACCCGCGGCCGCCATCGGAGTTCCTCCCGGCACCATCGCCTCTGCGACCGTCGTCGGACTTCGCTGCCGCGACGCCGGACCCGCGGCCGCCATCGGAGTGCTTCTGGCGCCAGCGGCTTTGCGGCCGCGATCGGACTCTGGTGCCGCGACGCCGGACCCACGGCCGCCGTTGGAGTGCCTCCCGGCGTCATCAGACTCACGGCCGCCATCGGGCTCCACCCCAGCGTCGCAGGACCCGCGAACGTCGCCAGACATCCAAGCCAGCTGCGTCGGACCCGCGATCGTCCCTGGCTCCACTCCCACTGCTGCGGCGCGTGATGGCTCTTGCCGCTGCGCAGAGCCCCGCCTTCCGAGTGTCGCCGATCACTGTACGGACTTTGTGAGTGGCCGCCA
>NW_026061671.1:45000-47500 GCF_024217435.2 Syngnathus scovelli
CTGAGGGTCTCAGTTGCCTCCTCCCTCAAGCCAAATGTGGCTCAGCTGTGTGAGAGGAAGCGTTGCTAAGTCTCTGGCAGCAAGGAGTAGGAGGAAGTAGAAATGAAGCCTATGTTCTGAAGAACTTTTCCTGTTCTGCATGTTCTAACTGTTAATTTGTTCAAATTGAGAAGATTGGATCAGTTGACCTTTTTTATGGATTACTTTTGTGGATTACGATTTGATGCGGCCCAGCCTCACCCAGACTCTACCTCCAGCGGCCCCCAGGTAAATTGAGTTTGAGACCCCTGATGTACAGTGAATAAAGAGCATGGCTCCCTGTGAACTCAAAGCAGCAGTCTTTACTTGTAAAAGATCCCAGCACAACACATTGTGCTTCCATGTAGTGTTTTTACCTTTTTCATGACATTTATTTTGATACAGCCAAATGCAGGTTTTGTGCACTTCACTTTTCCGTTGGGCATTCGCGTAGAACCCTATTCCAGTTACGGCCAGATTCTTTTAGACTAGTGGTCCCCAAACTTTCTTGAGCCACGGACCGGCTACGCGTCAGAAATATTTTTGCGGACCTGCCTTTATATATATAAATAAACAATAAATCTATATAAATAAATACTACATTTATAATAAGTATATATACCGTATTTGCCGGTGTATTGGTCGACCATTTTCGATCCAAAATCGACCGAAAAAAATCGACCTCGACTTATACACCGAGTCATAAAATTTAACTTCGTATTCATCGCTTCAAATGTGATGGTAACCAAGGCCGACACTCGAGCTCGCCGGCCGCTGGAAGTCGAATGAGGCGCCGCGACCACCTCCGCGGTGCTTATAAACAGCCGATCCGCTCGGCGGGGGCTATTTTCGGCCACTTGGCTCGTGCGCACGGCCTCCCGGATGTGCCGGGCGGGTGCGCGAGCTCGCCGGCCGCTGGAAGTCGAATGAGGCGCCGCGACCACCTCCGCGGTGCTTATAAACAGCCGATCCGCTCGGCGGGGGCTATTTTCGGCCACTTGGCTCGTGCGCACGGCCTCCCGGATGTGCCGGGCGGGTGCGCGAGCTCGCCGGCCGCTGGAAGTCGAATGAGGCGCCGCGACCACCTCCGCGGTGCTTATAAACAGCCGATCCGCTCGGCGGGGGCTATTTTCGGCCACTTGGCTCGTGCGCACGGCCTCCCGGATGTGCCGGGCGGGTGCGCGAGCTCGCCGGCCGCTGGAAGTCGAATGAGGCGCCGCGACCACCTCCGCGGTGCTTATAAACAGCCGATCCGCTCGGCGGGGGCTATTTTCGGCCACTTGGCTCGTGCGCACGGCCTCCCGGATGTGCCGGGCGGGTGCGCGAGCTCGCCGGCTGCTGGAAGTCGAATGAGGCGCCGCGACCACCTCCGCGGTGCTTATAAACAGCCGATCCGCTCGGCGGGGGCTATTTTCGGCCACTTGGCTCGTGCGCACGGCCTCCCGGATGTGCCGGGCGGGTGCGCGAGCTCGCCGCCCGCCGGAAGTCGAATGAGGCGCCGCGACCACCTCCGCGGTGCTTATAAACAGCCGATCCGCTCGGCGGGGGCTATTTTCGGCCACTTGGCTCGTGCGCACGGCCTCCCGGATGTGCCGGGCGGGTGCGCGAGCTCGCCGGCCGCTGGAAGTCGAATGAGGCGCCGCGACCACCTCCGCGGTGCTTATAAACAGCCGATCCGCTCAGTGGGGGCTATTTTCGGCCACTTGGCTCGTGCGCATGGCCTCCCAGATGTGCCGGGCGGGTGCGCGAGCTCGCCGGCCGCTGGAAGTCGAATGAGGCGCCGCGACCACCTCCGCGGTGCTTATAAACAGCCGATCCGCTCGGCGGGGGCTATTTTCGGCCACTTGGCTCGTGCGCACGGCCTCCCGGATGTGCCGGGCGGGTGCGCGAGCTCGCCGGCCGCTGGAAGTCGAATGAGGCGCCGCGACCACCTCCGCGGTGCTTATAAACAGCCGATCCGCTCGGCGGGGGCTATTTTCGGCCACTTGGCTCGTGCGCACGGCCTCCCGGATGTGCCGGGCGGGTGCGCGAGCTCGCCGGCCGCTGGAAGTCGAATGAGGCGCCGCGACCACCTCCGCGGTGCTTATAAACTGCCGATCCGCTCGGCGGGGGCTATTTTCGGCCACTTGGCTCGTGCGCACGGCCTCCCGGATGTGCCGGGCGGGTGCGCGAGCTCGCCGGCCGCTTGAAGTCGAATGAGGCGCCGCGACCACCTCCGCGGTGCTTATAAACAGCCGATCCGCTCGGCGGGGGCTATTTTCGGCCACTTGGCTCGTGCGCACGGCCTCCCGGATGTGCCGGGCGGGTGTGCGAGCTCGCCGCCCGCCGGAAGTCGAATGAGGCGCCGCGACCACCTCCGCGGTGCTTATAAAGTGCCGATCCGCTCGGCTTGGAGCTATTTCAGGCCTCCCGTTGGTGCCGGGCGGCGTGCGCGAGCTCGCCGGCCGCGATCTCCTCCGCGGTGCTTATAAACAGCAGCATG